>NC_068360.1:34284353-34289353 GCF_020536995.1 Dreissena polymorpha
TTTTTACGACTTTAAGCGTCTTATCTGACTTCTGCATACATCATTTAGTAGCATATATTGAAATATATCCATAGACTTTTCTTTGGTTATTGAAGGTAAATTACTGTACAAAAATTATGGTTTAGTCATTAACCCAAAAAAAGTTAAGTCTACAACACGCGGTTAATTTTCGGTTCAGTAGCAAATAAGCTTACAAAAGGTGCGCAACTTCTCCTATAACATAAAATTTCCGTTATACGCCGTAAATTTCCGTAGTCCTCCGTAGCATTTCGGAATGACTGTCAATTGACATCATTGTATCATGCATGATAGTATTTTGCTTTGTGCTTGGGTGAAACTCACATCTTACCATCGCGTTAATTTATTAAACGCATTAATATTTGATTTCATTATGCACTGCGCCTATTGCACAAGTCTCTCTGCACAAACCAACATACACATATGCAGCATGCAATTAACGAACAAGAATTTGCATCTGTACACATGCATGATACCATTAACAGAATGTAAATAGACATTGGACATCAGGCAAGATGTAAGTGTCATCAAGCATGAAAAGGTGTCTACATACTAATTGAAAGTACCATCAAGAATCATGACACAGTCACAAAGAAGGATGTAATTTTTACCTAAATACCCTTCCATATTTGTCGGCACTGTGTGTTTGCTTAAATTTCACTGAAGAACGTCTACTGGTAACTTCTTACAAAAAAAGTGATAAAAAGACTGAGTAGCAATTTTTTTCGGCGTTGCTGTTTAACGTCAAATTTGGCCTTTCAACAACGAACTTCTTAAAAGCCCATTGAATTTTAATGAAGAATTTTCCCGCTTGTAGGTCCGAATGAATTAAATCAATTTTGCAATTGCATTTGATAGAAATCCCCATAAAACATGGCACATAGCTTTCTGAAATAAACAGGCCACATTGAACGCATTCACGATATCCAACAGCTCTCTTTGCAAAGACCTATCTAGTGTTTCTTGGCCGTGTAAGATCTATAATTAACATCGTCACCTAAACATCTACTAATAGAAGAGCATATTTTGGGGAAACAAATTCAATAAGAGTATAAAACGTCCACGTCAATAATGTTAGTTTGTTAAAGATATCAACGGCAGTAAAAACATAGCACTTAAAGAGACCACAATCTGGTACATTTGGTCAATTGTTGCGTCCGTGGCGGAACATACATTTTTAAAAAGAAGCGGTACAAAAAAGCAAACACAAAGTTCTTCGTAAGCTTGTTTTAACATCTTAAAAACACATAATCGACAGTCATTCAGTCAAATACAATACTAACAGTCAGCACTCTAGAGATCAAAATTGCGGATATAAATATTTAATTCAGGGATATCAAGTGTTATCAAGTTCGAATTCCGGAAAAAAATAGCCGGTAGTCTGGGGCATTAGTCCCTTTACAGGGATAAAGGTAAATCCCCGCCCGAGCCGTAGCTAACTGATTTATTGTAGTCTTCTAGTTGCAATTTCTGGTGAGTACAATGCGGATATTACGGATATTTGCAACATGTTCGAAGATTTTTCGGAAAGTAGCGAAGAGGTTTTTCGTCAGTTAATATTCATGTCCGTGCCGGCCGCTAACTTATCAGATCAATAAAAAAGAACAGAAAAATCGGTACCGATCGCAAATTTCCGGATTCCGATAAGCTTCAACATAATTTGTTCTCAAATGATCGCGTACTCGAACGAATCGTCCTACGACGCCTCCAACTCCCTTTAAATCTCATCGGACGTACATTGATCTCAAAATCTATCCTTGACGACTCAAATCATATTTCCTGAATAGTTTGGCCTATTGACGTCCCTGTAATTATAACAATGGTCTTTTGGATAAACTACCGCTAAGGAATTGCAATATACATAACCGTTTAAAATAGTTACCGGTTTTCATTTAATAAAATGATTAAGTCATATTCGAGATTTCAGCGCGATTGCCAATATTTTGCTTTTGTTTCTCATAAGCATATGGGTGCTTGGTATCTGCTATTGACTCCTATGTAGATTGCAAATATTACATAACCCTTACAGCGGGCCGAGCGCGCAGATATCTGCATTTGGCCGCTAAAAAGAAAATCTTTGCGCATTAATTTAATTCAAATTCTCATTATCATAATCAAAATCATCATCATCGTCGGTCGTCGTCACTACTACCACCACCACCATCATCATCATCATCACATCATCTCTTCTTCTTCTCTTCTCCTCCTCCTCCTCCTCATCATCATTAACAACAACAGCAACACCAACTTAACATCATCATCAAACAACAATAACATCGGTAGCATACAATGTGCTTGCATCAACCATACATATTATATATGCGTTAAAACAACCATAATAGAACAGCATGAATGAAGCTGTCTATTACTCTTTTATATTTCCTATACCAATATTTTTTTTTCGTAATTGAAGGACTAGTTGAAATCTTCTATAAAAGCCCTCCCACCCCCCCACCCCCCAAAACTAAAAAAAAATAAAACATATAATAATAACCCTAGCAAACAACAATAAACATGGTTAGTTAGTATACACTTGCTTTAGCAACCATGCATAATGAATGTTTATGACTTCGGGACCGTTGTGATCAATTTAAAAAAGCAAGATGGTATGTATGCGGCACACAACACATAGATAATTATAGTTTTTTACCTTAAACGTAGTTCATCAAAATAAAGATAGTTATTATCTATGGTAATACTTAAATTAGGTTTATAACGTATGCATATTTGTCTAAAACTTGTGAAATGTGATTTCGTAAGCCGACGACAACATTATCATTGACCCTTCTCCCCACCTAACAATCGAGATTAAACACCTGTGGAGATCCCGATCTTATCATGAATAAACCGGTTCAATGATGTCAAGTCAAATAAAACATACATTTACTATCCAAATAAATATCTATCAAAAATGTAATTGATATACCTACTTAACTAAAACTAAACTAAACGATTAGCAAGAAAATATAGTAAAGAAGAAGCAGGCAAAGTAGACAAATTAATTGTAACATATGTTTTCTCAGTCTCCCACTGTTGAACAATATAAATAGTATTTATCGCCCCCCCAAAAGGGATCTTTATCACACGTTTGGCTCAACTAATATATAATTGTGACAGGACAAACTGTCAACAAATACCTTGTAATGTTTTTATACATACCTCCAATCAAAGTCAACTTCCAAGGAAACTGCGGCATGTTAAAACTGTTGATTATGACAAAATGTTGTTTAGTACAAATCAGTACAAATATACGTCTGTTATGTGGCCTATACTAATCCAGTTAAATAAAACTTTAATCGCAGAAAAGTTTAGATTCTTTACACCTTTAAAGGGGCCTTTTCACAATTTTGGCATTTTTTTTAACTTATTCATTAAATGCTTTATATTGATATTGTAACATTGGATCATAAAAGCTCCAGTAAAAAATCAAAAAAAAATAAAAAAGAATGTACATTGCCCCGGAGCAGGGTTCGAACCAGTGACCCCTGAGTCCCTGGCAGAGTCCTGTAGTATAAACGCTTATGCCTACTGAGCTATTCCGCCGAGTACACATTCTCGGACGTATTTTATACCTTATATAAGCAATCTTCGTAGTTTCACAAAATTTAACGACAAAAACAGAACTCTCCAAATTATTCAATCGTTTCGCGTTGCAACGCTTTATAAATTTTTAGGTTTTAAAATCGTCAAAAGATGCATATAATGCTATATTAGAGCATGGTTAATGTTCAGTATTACTGTTTTCTCACAAATATCATAACTAAAACGAAAACTTACGAATCTGAAACAACTTTTTTCAATTTTGTCAATTTGACCAAGCGTGAAAAGATCCCTTAAGAAAATATATATAACAGTTCTTTCCTGTTTTAACAAAATGATACATTAAAAATAATTATAAGCATCGCTAGCAATATTAGAAAGAGAAGTAGAAGGAGAATTATTATCATAGTAGCAGTAGCAGCAGCAGCAGTGCACGCAGCAGTAGCAGTAGCAGAATCAGAAGCAGTAGCAGTAGCAGTAACATAGCAGTAGCATAGCAGTAGCAGTAGCACTAGCAGTACAGTAGAAGTTAGCAGTATCAGTAGGCCGTATCAGTAGCATAACAGTAGCAGCAGCAACAGCAGCAGAAGCAGCAGCAGTAGCAGTAGCACTATCAGAAGCAACAGCACAGCGCAGTGGCAGCGGCAGTGGCAGTGGCAGTAGCAGTGGCAGTAGCAGTAGCAGTGGCAGTACAGTAGCAGTAGAAGTCAGTAGCAGCACAGCAGCGCAGCACTGGCAAGCGCAGTGGCAGCGGCAGTGGCAGTGGCAGTGGCAGCGGCAGTGGCAGCGGCAGTGGCGCAGCGGCAGTGGCAGTGGCAGCGGCAGCGGCAGCAGTCAGCAGTAGCAGTAGCAGTAAGAGTAGCCGAGCAGTACAGTAGCGGCTTTTTGCTTTTTTGTTTTAGAAGTGTTTGTCATAAGAAGAACGCAAGGAAGACAATTAATTGTAACTGTGTTATCTTAGTCTCCGTTGTAGTAGTATTTGTTGTATCTACACAGCCATATTTCAGTCACCTGAGAGACATGTTTTTATAAGAGATTTAATTGTGGACCAATACATCGTGTATTAATAGCAGTGTACCCACTGGGACACCACATGGGGCGAGGATTAACAGATAAACTAGGCCTTCAATTAATTATGCGCCTAGAGGCAAACAATACTATAACTTACTGATAATTTTAGGATTGGGATGTGTTTTGTATCTTATTTGAAAATTAGCTAGCTTTATTCAAAAACTAATTATAGCCTCAATATTATCACAAGAACATCATCACATATTCATTGTGCAATATATAATCATATCACCATCACAATATGCCAGAGCGTTAGTATTTATTGTGCATACATATCCTACAGCAACATTTACAAAACTTATTACAAACCAACCGCTCAAGCTTTAATTAAGATTGATTTCAATTTATATTATGACATACATTAAAGATCA
>NC_068360.1:34942510-34972510 GCF_020536995.1 Dreissena polymorpha
CCAACTTTTTCTCCGAATGAATATAATAATATATTCACATTGAATGAAGCCTAAATTTTAGATGTTAAGTTATGGCAACAGTTTTGTTTGTATTGCATAGGGAAAGGGTTCAAGTTTTTTAAATGAGTAGGGCCGTTCTGTCAGATTTATTCACTTTTTCACAACAAAAGATGTTAACCAAATGTTTTGAATTTTTTTTTTATAAATGTACATGTCTTTTGCACTTAATGAAATCCCATTAAAACATGTTATCAATATTTTGTGTGTTTTGTCAACATGCAGTATGTTTTTAGGCAAAATTTAAATACAAAATCAGAAGTGTTCTAAAAAAAATATGGAAAAAAATGAAATTTTCATGTTTTTTAACACATATTTGTCAAAACTATACTCCTAAAAGTTTTTTTCCTGGCCTCAAAGCAGTGTATCTTAAAGTAAAAACTCAGATTTATCAAAATATAGGATGGCCTTCAAATATATGTGAAGTTTCTTTTTTATTATATAAGAAAATCTGCAAAATCTAGCTTTTGCCAAAACTGTATACAATTTTCAAACATTTGTACACTTGGGACACTTACATGACTTTTGTATACAAGTTAAATAAGCAAACCATTCAACATATATAAATACTTTTTAAATTTTTATTACATTTGACTATACAAATTTATGTTTCCCCAAATAATGTTCTGTGCTAGAAGGTCCGTTTGATGATTTAAGGTTGATGTTTAGAGATAAAAGGTTATTTGTACTTGACAACTTTAGTTTTCATTTATTCTAAGAAATACCCAAACAGTCAGTAATATAGAATACAAATTAAATTGGCATAAAATATTCATATAAAATTATAAGATAAGTTACAGGGAACTTGAATTGTTTGCTAAAAGGATCTAGTATGATTTTAGGCCAAATCTGTACACTTGGGACATTTTCAAAATGGATGAAAATCTGAAGAAAAATAGCATAACTTTTATATGTATTTCATTTGAGGTATTTTTGTGGCCCTTAGTATGTTTATAACCGATGGGATATCAGAGGTATAAGGAATCTCCATAATTATGCAGTGTGTCATAGATCTGTATTTCCCATAAAAAAAACACATATATTTCACAATTGTAGATACATTTGACCTGGTTTTCAATATATTTCACATAGTTGTATATATTTGACTTTGATTTCATAATTTATCTTGTTCTATATAATAAAGATCTATTTGACATTGCTCTCTATATGCTGGAGATCTATATGCTGGGCATTGTTCTCTATACAAATGGATAGCATACCTTGTTCTCTAAATATCAAATGATGTTCTCTACATAGTACACATTGTTCTCTATGGCATTGACCTTGATCTTTAAATATAAGACATTATGCCTCTTCAATATGTTGGAATTTGATATCTATATATAAGACATTGCTCTCTATACTTGAAGTTGATCTAATATTGTGTTCTCTATATATTGGACGCTTTTCTATAAATATTGAACATGGTTCTGTATACAAAATACATTTTTATATTTTTTTTATAATATTTGACCTCGTTTTCTATAATATGTGTCTTGTTCTGATAAAACTGGGCTAAATTCATGTGCGTAAAGTGTCGTCCCAGATTACCTGTGCAGTCCGCACCGGCTTATCAGGGACGACACTTTCCGCTTAAACTTGATTTTTGTTAAGAAGGGACTTCCTTCAAACTAAAAATACCATAAAAGCGGAAAGTCTCGTCCCTGATTAGCCTGTGCAGTCTGCACAGGCTAATCAGGGACGAGAATTTCCGCACATGAATTAAGCCCAGTTTTCTCAGAACAAGACACATATAATTCACTGTTCTATATATTAGACCTTGCTCTCTATATATTAAACATTATATTATCTATATATTGGACCTTGTTTTTTATAAATTAGACCTTGTTCTTTTTATACTTTATACATTAAACACGATGTCCTCTTACTTGACCTTCATCTGTAATACAATATATCCTCTATATATTTTGGTAATGTGTCATTAAATATGAATGAAATAATAATAAGTGCTGTACCGTTGTTTATCGAAAGTTTTACCATGGTTTTTAGTTTAGATGTGTAAGAATTGTACCACAAGGGTGACAGTCTGCGTGGTTTAATTATAAGTGTCTGAAAGACTTTGTCATTCATCATATTTGACATTTGACCATGTTCAACTTTTATTTTGGCTTTTTTTCAGTTGCTTTTGAATGCTTTATTAAATCGAAATTTAATCATTAATTCTGCTATAATGTAAGTTTGTTTTCACTTTCTGGAGGTTTATAAGGAAAACATTCATTTTGTGTCCCAAGTGTACATGTACAACATTTAATAACCAACTTCAGGCTAACATTGAAGATTATTGGAGAAATATTTTGATTAAAATTAACATTAATTTGAGAAGAGGAAATGTATTTTTGTAATAATGTTATGGTAAAGTCAAATAAACTTCCCACACATTATCATTTACATGCTTATATTTTTCTTCTGAAGACAAAATATGGAGACATACCCATATAATTAGAGTAGTTCACCCCCAGAGTGAAGAAACCACCTTTTTCTCTTGGAGATTACACCCTTCTGTGTACTTCTTTCCAGAAAATTAGTGCCTTTGTTTATTTTTTAAAAGCTATCACCTGTCCATCAAACATGATAAAAATTTCATACACTTGGGACAATGCGATATTTGTCTTGCAAAAAAAGTTCACAAGGTTTTGGCATCAAATTTTCAGTACATCTAGTGATAAGCATTAATGGTTTGAAGAAAATGATGTAAAACCTTGAAAATTCTATCTTATGAAAAATTAAAAATAACTTTCTTGCAAAATGTACACTTGGGACAGGGACAAATTCTGACCACATTTAGTATTCAGCTGTTCAAAATTTACATGAACAAATAATTGTATAAATACCTGTACAAATGTGTAGAAAAAACATGTGACAGGTTAAAAGGACACTTTTTGCCTATAAATATTGAAGCACTTTATGATGCCACCTCTTAATATACGTGAAGAGAGTTGAAAATTGTGGCACAAAATTGACAAGAACATCATTGCTTTGAACACTTGCTACAAGAGATATCAACCTAAGACAGAAGCATTGTTTTATTTTTCTTAAAGCATATGCATTTTTATATTTATTAAATGATGGCAATACCTAATATTTCTGAAAGTTTTATTGAAGTATAGAATTGAAAATTGCCTTTTACATAAAATGTCACGCAAAACCAGTACACTTGGGGCAATTTTAAGGATATTTTTCAATATATTCTGTTAATGAAGCAAGTTATTGAGAAAAATTTTCACATTTAAGTTAATCACATGGAAACACTTCTGTAAGATAGAAAAAGAACTCAAACATGCTTAATGGTAAGAAAATAAATGCATGTTTTATTTAGGCTTCATTATTTTTCAAATCACCCATAGGATATGATGCGGCATTTGTCTTTACGGAATATAGGAAAAATCAATCATTTTTACCCGGAAGTTGGCGCTGTAATAAATTTGCTATTCTGTGTGTTCTTTTACCAAGCTTGATTAGGAATTTTTGAAAACGCGCCATGGAGATTTTCTTTCACCATTAAAAATAATAGTTCACGGATTCAAACCATAATTCCTGATTAATATGTTGCTACAGTGGATTCCTGTTCTTAGCATACCATGTCAGCAAAAATTATGCTAATAACAGGAATATGCTATGAACAGGAACACACATTTTAGCATAAATATAGCAACTGGGGGCATACAATAAGTCAAATCTGTTAATAATTGATCGTCAAAGTGAAATTTAAATTCAACATTGTATATGATTGATGTTTAAGATAACTATTTAATAAATGGAATTGTATTCTAAGGTATTTGCATTTGCATTTGAGCATATTTTTGCAGATTTAAAGCATATTTTCTTGGCATTCTGAGAATGTTCTATGCTATAAAGACTTTAAGTGAATTCTGAATATTGGGGTTAAAAATTATGCTATTAATAGAAGAAAAATACATTAAAATTTAAGAATTAATCTGTGCTTTGACATTCTATATGCTAATAACAGAAATATGCTATTATCAGGTATGCTAATAAGTGAATCCAGAAATTATCCTTCAGTCTGACAGAATTTCGTAGCCTGTCAGACGAAACATCTGACAGATTATTTTACATTTTGCGGTGTCTGACTTGGCTTCTCACTTTTGAGTCCATGATGCTAAATGTTTTAGATTCAACACTAGTTTCCTCAACCTCACGACACGAGAGCTCCTGTGATGCAAATATACTTAAGTGGTATAAAGAGATATTTTTTTCTTAATTATGCACTGCCAAGTTATTCAATAAATAGTAAATTGTAAACATTTCAATTATGAAAAATTAAACAACTTGTAATTCAGACACAGCTCACATTTTACCTCTTGCTAGCTTTGAACAAGCTAATTGGCTTCGGTGAAAAATAATTTACATTGAAATTGAGAAAAGTCCTCGAGAACTCAGTGCCCCAGATAATTATTTGGGAAATAGGGTTTTCAACCATTGATTTTGAAAAATAGGGTGATTCCATTCTTCATATAGAGTGAAATGAGAAATAAAAATGCATACCTTAAAATAATTGCTGATTTACTTCCGTTGACTCTGCACACTTGTATTGATTCAATAGAACTGTAAACTATCATCATAAATTTTAATTAAACATATGTTTCGTAATATCTTTAATCCTTGAAACTGTCCATGATATAAACTTTAAAAAATGTCGACAATTTCTAACCAATGAATGCCTTTTTATACTTTTGACAGGTTTGTTAAGTCACAGACTTTCCATCATGTTTTTTGGATGTCAACTCAACTGCTGTATACACAGTTTCTAACAAAATCGATAACACTTATTGGCTCTTGCTTTCTTTATTCAAAAAGTTTGCGATCGGCTGATATTTTGGCGCAACAATCTTGGACGTCTTTCGACCTCTCTTAGCTATTTTTATTTCGCATCATAATAGAAACTGAAAGTACAGACGCTTTACAAATACATGCACAATGGGCGACGAATTAGGTCAGATTGAAAACGCATAGCGTTTGAATAACTATGACCATATGAGCTTGTTGAATGTTAGCGTCACCGCGTTACGATAATAATTCCAAAGAGAAAATACCTAAAATGAGCAAGGCATTTTTAATCGAAGTTTTGTACCGTTAATTTGACGACTTTGCGTAAAAGTCAAATTGGTTGCGTTTTCAATACTCATGATATTGTATTTCTTTGCATTTTTATACATTTTAATTGGGTGAAAGACGCAGATACGCAGCTTATCTGGGGCACTGAGAACAGTAGTGCGTTCAGTTACAGCGAACGTTCGCTATAGTTCGCGAACGGTCGCGAACGTTCGCTACTGAACGCTCGGTTCGCCGCGAACGTTCGCGAACCGAAGCGAACCCTCTTGGGAGGTAGTTCGCTATAGTTCGCTAGCGAAACCAAGATGGCGGACAAATAAATATGTTGTATTTGTTCAGTGTAACTTCGATATTGTTTCCTTTTTTTGTAGTACAAAAATGAATTGAACAATAAACAAAGTGTATATGAGGTTTTGGGGATTTCGATAATGACGTCGCGTTTGCGCATCCTCAAATTTTGGCCGTCAACACTGCGGCTATTCTGCTTTTGTTTGCGTTTGATGATCCGCATCGTGATAAGATTTCAATCATATTCGCGACCCTTTTTAAGAACAACAAAACACTAAGAAATTGAAATTCTTTCAGATTAAATAGAATCCAATGAATGAACACAAATAAGGACGAAAACAAACAACAAATTGATTGATTTTATGTAATCAACATAAAGAAACTATTTGTCCGTAAAAACTTACCTTGTTGCAGATTAACTAAATCCTCTTGATACATGTAAATGTTTTTATTTAATTGTTCACACCAATTTTGACACTCCTTATTTCAGCATGTTTAACCACCCATTGTTTAATTGCCCCTTCATCACAAACCGATTATCTCGATATGATCGGATACTGTCCAGACAATTACTAAGAAAACAGGGTGTCATAAACCCAGGGACCTATATTTGTATGACTCGGTATGGGGTCATTAACCACATGTGTCTGGTCATTAAACACAATTTATGATACCTCCGTGTCATCTCTTGGCATATTAAGCCAAACACTTAACAGTTGCTTTAATAAAACATTTGAACATATTTAAAAAATAGGCGTACATTTGTCCGAAATGGATTAACAGGAACTATTAAGTATGTATATTAACCAGTTTAAACATAACACTTAAGTGTTTTATAATGAAATACATTTAAAATATTGTAGAAATTTACTGCTACACAATTATCGTATTTAACGGGTACCTGCAAATGTAAACTCCGATGTAATAACGTGTAAAGATCGTGCGTTTTTGCAGTGTTCGAAACATCATCGTGAAAACAAGCAATCGCGTTTGATCATAATACGGATATAAAATACTTGGGTAAAATAAATGTATAGATTACGGTTTAATAAAATGCCAGATTTGTATCCCTCATTATCACTACAAAAGAGTTTTCAATATAGATGTGCATTCAAAGACAGTTCAATTCGCAAAATATGAAGGTGTTTTTTTCCATTTGAATGATAAAATTTATTAATATTTTCATTAAATGTAAACGAAACGAAAATTCATTCAATGTAAAAGAAAATTACAACTACATTTGAAGATTGTAATGTATTGCGCTATTTTAGGGCTTTGTTTTATAACTGATTCAATGCACCTCTTACACTAAATTTCGATCGCTAATGAAAAATAACACTATCGCATCCACACCACTTATAATTATAATCAAATTATTATAGGTTTTTTAATTTTTGAAATATCTGTTAGATAAGTACTTTCTGTGTTATTAGCGATTTCCGCCATCAACATCGCAATCAATTTTCTGGGAGCCGCCATCTTGAAACGTTCGCGCCGAACTTATCGTTCAATAAGACAGAATCGCAAACGAACCATCATTGGCGAACGTTCGCTGTAACTGAACGCACTACTGGTTAACAGACATGATATTTTGGATAATCGTAAAACTTAGCACAGCAAATATACATGTATGGGGAGAACGAGAAACGTAAACAATGTTAACCAGAAAGGCACAATCACAGGCAATCGGCACCTGTGTCGGAAGCAATTATTAAGAATCATTAAGAAAGTAAATCGATAGAAACAGAGAACCTACACTTGTGCACCCATTGAGCAATTCGTATCAGTCATCGTCGTGATTTTCGCAAAAGTTTTAACAGCCGTAAGACATTTATGATCGATTTTCTTGTTAAGCGAATGGCAACAATTTTTTGATCGACTAGTTTGCAGCAAAAATATAAAGCACTTACCTCGTGTCAATGTTAAACTTTTAACCGGTCGTCACATAAACTTGCAGAAGATGTGAAAAGGGCACCATCACTGGCTCGAGGACTTCCTTACAGACAGGAGCATGAATGTTGTTGTGGAGGGAGAGAAATCAAACCCGGTAACTGTCGACTCCGGTGTTCCACAGGGCACAGTCCTTGGCCCTCTGCTTTTCCTCTGCCACATTAATGACCTACCCGATTCAGTTAAGTCATCGGTCCGCCTATTTGCAGACGACTGCTTACTTTATCGACCCATCAGAAGTCGCCATGACCATGAAATTTTACAACAAGACCTGAACAAACTAGAAACCTGGGCTAACACATGGGGCATGCGATTCAACGCCAAAAAATGCTACATCCTAACCATAAACCAGAAAACCTCAAAATTTTACCAACTCGAAAACCACATCCTTCAACAAGTCCCAGAAAACCCATACCTCGGAGTGACAATATCAGAAGACCTAACCTGGAGCTCACACATAAATAAGATCACCAAAAAAGCAAACTCTACACTTGGCTTCCTAAGACGCAACCTGAAACACTGCCCCGAATCCTGCCGTAAAACAGCATACTTCGCCTTAATTAGAACCACTCTTGAATATAGCTCCATTGTCTGGGATCCACTCCTTCAAAAAGACATCGATAAAATTGAAAAGATCCAAAAACAATCGGCGAGGTTCATAACCGGCGACTACTACACCAAAACACCAGGCTACGTGACAAACATGCTGAAGAGTATGAAGATCCCACCTCTCCAGGAAAGAAGGAAGGCCAATAGACTTATCTTCTTCTTCAAGGTGGTTGAGGGGCTGGTGCCAGCAATGCCTAGCCAAGACTTCCTTACCCCAGTCCGGCAATCAAAGCGTAGAATTACCCCTAAACATTTCAAAGACTTCAAAGTAAACAATATCGTTGAACAATATTCAGTTAAAAACTCTAAGTGTTTCACACCAATCCAGTGCAAAACCCAATTATATAAAAACTCATTTTTCCCTAAGACATTAATAGAGTGGAACAATCTTGAAGAAAGTGTTGTTCGCGCGGACACAGTTGACATATTCAGGTCAACTGTCCTACAGTGGGACTAAACCACCCTCTCTTCCGTTGCGCCTACACCGAAAGGTCCTGCGACGTACATATCCAGATCCAGATCCAGATCATGGCGGCAGCCATTTTTTCCAAACAAACCAGTTTCGCACCAAATGGCAAATAAAACAAGAGTTCTGATTGGCTAATGCCATAATCTAAAAATAAATGCTGGTCGAGCAGGATTTTTCTGCTCGAGCCGAAAAAATGCTGGTCGAGCAGTAAATTTGCTGCTCGAGCAGCATTTTGCTGGTCGAGCAGCATTTAAATGCTGCTCGAGCAGCATTTTTTTCTGCTCGAGCAGAAGTTAAAGTTTCGACCCCTTTGGTATCCCATAGTAATTAGTTACGACTATTCAAAACAGTATGGTTTTGTAATAACATGTTCAGTTATTGTAAACAATAAATGCCATTTTTCTAAAAGGCTTATTGTTAAACTCAAAACATTTTACCAACTGTAACAAAGCATATTCATTCAATTGGAAGATATATCTGTGGCGGTCCTCCTCCCATGTGTCGACGTAGAAATTCCTCAACGGAATTCGCAAGCTACTGTTTGCTGCATCAATTATTTTAGACTCGTTCTGTACGTAAAACCGAATAATTCTCAGAATTAATATCGCTGTCTTAATGGTTAAGCTCTTTCGCAGAGACTTAAGTCCGGCGATTGTATTTAATCACGATGCAATTAAGCCTCGTTCTGGAAAAACGGGGCTTACTGCATGGGCTTACAGTTTCGTTGAAGTTTAATCTGTGCAGTTTGTACTTTCATTATATACGGGATTTTCGTGTTCAAGAGATTCCTTTCGACGAAAATTTCCATAAAAGCGGAAAGAGTCCTCCTTGGTTTGATTGTGCGAACTGAACGGGCTAATCCGGGACGACACTTTGCGCACATGCAATAAACCCCGTTTTCTCATATCGAGGCTTAATTGTACTTGTATACTAAACATAACTGCTTACTTGATACATAAAGTAGTTATTATATACTGGCATTTTTGTCGGAAAATGTCAACACTTGCATATAACTTACAAACGAACGTTTCCGACTACAGTTTTTACAACATCATAATGAGATAATGAAATCGCGATTAAGCGAATACATACATTAGTTATATCAATAAAACAAAAATTTAGATATACAAATATTTAACAAAATTAAACGATTACTTAGTTTTTTAGTATTTTTGCACTGTAAACTAAACAAATTATTAATGAGCTTCCATCAGTGAAAAACGGGAATTAACGAATGTGCGTAATGTGTCGTCCCAGATAAGCCTGTGCTATCCGAAAAAAAGGCTTACCAAGGACGACGATTTCCGCATTAATGGTATTTTACATTTAATGTAAGTCTCTTGCTAGCCAAAATTTATTTTATGCGGAATAATATTACTAGTCTGCTTCGAGCATTTTCTCTTGCGCGTTTCAACCGGAAATGTCAACGTCCGGCTTGTACCAATCAAATAAAACACGAAGTTATTCTGGTTTATTATTTCAAAGCAAAGTGGTTATAACTGTGTGGTTATTATTTATGACGACACTTATGGCAATTGAGATTTACTAAAATGTAGTTATGCTTAAATTGCTGCGTTATTTTGCGAGAAATTTACCCCACGTTGTGTATGTACTTAAACTGTTAAATACTACTAATACTAGGCCTGTGCTGCTTAGGCTAATCTGGGACGACACTTTACATACACATGATTACGCCTTTTCTTCCAAAGCAAGGCAAATATATATATACGTTAACAGTTGTTAATATTTTAATGGTTCTGCTATTTACTAATCAAGCTGGTGAGATATGTATAGAAAATAGTTGGTTAGGCTTTGTTGTTATTTCTCATTACGTCATAAAACACAACATTTTTCCAAAAATGACTATTTTATAAAGCATTTTGAGTAATTGAAACACACATATACATTGTTTGTGCTTTAACAACGATTTTGTTAGGAGTGATAACAGTATATATTAACAAATGCTAAATCTTGCCACTATTCAGTAGGTTTTTACAAAAAACAAATTATTCTAGCCCTGTGTGATACATGTATAAGGATTATTTTCATCCATATACTTTTCTATAGAATATTGCTTGATGTGTTATTTTAAGTCAATTGATAAAATCACATATTTAGCAATCTAGCTCTTTTTTAAAATAGGTAAAAAATCAACTTTCCTGTATCAATATGTGTATAATGCCCACTATCTTCATTCCGTTAAAGTACATGTATATGTGGTAACTTTCTTTCATCATGAATTGCATAAGTCACAATTTCCAACTAGTGTTTTGTATCTATTGCCTATCTCGGGGGATTCTTTACCGCTGTAACTTACTTTTACGATGAATTGCATAAGTCGAAATTTCCAACAAGAGTTTTATATCTATTGCCCTTTTCGGGGGATTCTTTACTGCTTTAACTTTCTGTCTTAATGAATTGTATAACTCGCCATCTGTTCTTTCCTTATCAGTATGACTGTTATTATTTGTGTTTGTTTTAATGTACGATTTTATTAATGAAACAATGTTTGGGGAAAAGTTTGAATTGTTTATTTTAGCCTGGCTCTGGGAAAAACTGGGCTTTATGCATGTGCGTAAAGTGTAGTGCCAGATAGGCCTGTGCAGTCTGAACTGGCTTATCAGGGGTGATACTTTCCGGGTTAATTTTTGATACAATTGAAGTGAAAAGTGTCATCCCTGACAAGCGGGTGCATACTGCCCAGGCTAATCTGGGACGACACTTTTCACACATGCACTGACAAGCGGGTGCAGACTGCCCAGGCTAATCTGGGACGACACTTTTCACACATGCACTGACAAGCGGGTGCAGACTGCCCAGGCTAATCTGGGACGACACTTTTCACACATGCATTTAGACCCGTTTTTCCAGAGCTGGGCCTTTAAAAATCACATATTGTAATTTGTATACGGTTTAAACAAAATTGGTATAGGGAAAGATATTACCTAACCCTCTGTCCATCATCGTGTCTGCCTGTAAGTAGGTAGGTCCCTAATCCTCTGTCCATCATCATGTCTGTCTGTCAGTTGGTAGGTCCCTAACCCTCTGTCCATCATCATGTCTGCCTGTAAGTAGGTAGGTCCCGAACCCTCTGTCCATCATCATGTCTGTCTGTAAGTAGGTAGGTCCCTAATCCTCTGTCCATCATCATGTCTGTCTGTCAGTTTGTAGGTCCGTCCACAAATGTGTCTACAAAATTTGTCTGACGGGGAGGGCTTAAAATAAAATGTCTTGACAACAAAGCTGATAAATATTTGTTCTAAATCTGTTTAATGTATACATGATATAACTTTGTGTTTGGAGTGGGAAATGATTCAATATGTTACAAGTTATTATTACCAATACATGTATTCTATTCATAAGTATTTAAAACAAACAAAAACTTCAACAACAAAAGGAAAGCGTATTTTTGTCTTTAAGGTATGTGTATGTTTGAATTGAAATGACGGTTATGTAAGTTTCCCACTTCAATCTGTACCTGACTTAAAAATCGAGTCATTTCTGGTACATGTTATTGTACATATTCCAAATGACATATGCGCGTTTACGTGTGTGTGTTTCAGAGTTTATTTACAGGTCCTACTGGCCTCTTCACGAGGTTACGGTAGCCCGACCTGCCCCTGTGACCTCTCAGGAGAAAAAGATTAATTTTAGAGTCAAAGTAGGTCAAATTTACCCCGGTTTCCCGGGTATTCGCCAAATACTTTAATTTTTAAAAGAGTTTGTTGCACGTTGGCCAATGAGACCTTAATGTGCTAGCTACCTAAAGGTGGTGATGAGGAGCGGATCCCGCCGAGTGTCCCGCACATTACTAATGTACAAGACACTCAACGCGATCCACAACCCAACACCACCCGGTACATAGGACCCGGAACACACACACGTATCGCTCTCACACCCCCACTCATTACGGGTGGCGCGTATGAGAGCGCCACGCCCGTGCGTTCCGGGTTCCTTGGTGGTGATGTGTATGGTTGTGTATAGTGTGTGGTATGTGATTGATGTGCATTTGTCTGGAGCGGAAGAGGAGGTGTCTGTCAGTAATTTACGGTCGTCGGTCAGTCGTGAAGGGTTGTATATTGTTGCAGTTCCCAGATCGCAGAACCCGCCGCCCCGCACAAGCGCACCCACGCCGAGCGAGCCCGAGCCGCCCCCTCGCGCCCGCATACTGCCCCGGCCCAAGCACCCAACCGCTGAAGACCCCCGAGACAAGCACCCTCATCCACCCACTTGCTGCGCGCGACAACAAATCAGTCGAGAACCAACCATGGAGCCATCCAAAGCCCTATCCAGAGTCACCATCGTTCCTTCCCACCCGCCTGCCAAACATCCAGACCGTGTATCAAGCTGGGATGTATTAATTTTGCTGTTATGTTGTATTTGCTTTTATAATTGGATAGGTAAAGTAAATAAATGATCTAAAAACTCCGTTGATATATCATATGATTTATTTATGTTTGATGTTAATTTGTAAAACTCATGGTATTATAGATTATGTCCTGTGCTCTAGCTGTCATTTACCCAAGTGAGGTTGTTGTGCTCTCCGCCCCATGAGAGGTGTTAGTGGGGGTTCGAGCAGGATACAGGAAACGCCCCGATTCCAGAGGCGCCCCTGGTTCTTTTAAGTGCCCGGTGTATAGCACCGATACACTGCACCCCCGTTTAACGTCCCTCGCGGAGGACATATTAGTACATAGTGTTAGTATTGGTGTTTATATACATGTGTAGTTCTGCTGTTTTGTGCCATAGCTTGCGGTAACGTGGGCTCTCTCTGTTGTTAAAAGGTATGTAGTTTGGATGTTATTGCGTAGGGTAGGCTAGTTTTTGAAAGATCATGTATACGATGATAGAAGAAGGGGACTATGTTTGTTTGATTGGGCCGAGATGACTAGTTCGTTGGGGGCAGACAATCTTTTTGTAAATTCTTTCTTATTGATGTGTTAAGTGTCTTGTGAGACTGTGGTGTTGTAAGGGCCAGACTAGTTTTGATAGGTCATTTATTTGATGAAAGAAGAGAGGGGCTGAGTTTGAGTAAATTTGGTATTAGGGAGAGCGCACACGTTAGTGTTTCTGGTTATACAAGCAAAGACAGCATTCCTATGTGTTTGTGTAATATGCCAGGTTTAGTATTGTGGTCTGGTCTGGGGCATGTCGAGCTAAGGGCTCGAGCCGGCTACATAGGAGTATATAAAGGTTAGTGTACCAATGAACTGCAAACAGTAATTCTTTTCAGTATTTTTCAAGAGGGACGGCATGTAGCGTTTCTCGCTGAGGACATATTAGTATATAGTGTTAGTAATGGTACATATAGAGATCTGCTGCCTTGTGTCATATGTTATAGTAGCTTGGGCACTCTCTGTTGCTTTTTTGGGTAATGGTTGTATGTTGATTTGAGGGTCAGACTAGATTTTTGACAGATCATGTATTAGATGATAGAAGAGAGGGACTGAGTGTGTGTAAATGGACCAAGATGACTATTTTGTTTTGTGGGCTTTGACAATTTCGAGATTTTCTTTCTTCTTTCTGAGGTGATTGCCTGTGTCACTGTGGTGTTGTGAGGGCCAGACTTTGTTTTTGATAGATCATTTATTTGATGATAGAAGAGATGGGCTGTGGTTATGGTAGTTTGGTATTAGGAGAGTGAGCGCTTTACTGGTTCGGGTTATGTATGATATCAGAGGCAGCAGTTCTATGTGCTATTGTGGCTATTTCAATGGTTAGTAAATAAATGGACTGCAATGAGTTATTCTATCTATACACTGAGAAACAAATATACTAATTATCATCACTTTTCTTTTTTTTGGTAATCTTGGGTGGGTCGTGTCGACAGAGCCGCAGTGCGAGGAGGGGGCGCCTCACCACCCCAGCCGACACGCTCCATCCAACATTTTTTGTTTTTAAATATAATGCATATATAAAATGGTTGTGATATCTACATTTAAAGGGGTTGTACTGAAGGTTTCTCTATTGAGTTACCTGAGTGCGCACTTGATGCGGCTTCCGTCTCTGTGCGGAAGTGAAGTGTCTGCGTGCTTACCCCACTACCGTCGTCGTCGGCTGCTGCGTGCTGAGTGCAGCGACAAAAATTTAAAATACCGAGGACCAGCACAGGGGGGGGGGGGAGGGTCTCGCGGAACCCGGATACTGTTAGCCCGATTTTTTGGTTTACAAAGGGGGGGATTTTAGATTTGTCCATATCTTTACATAGTGGTTACAGATGTTCGTTTTTATTTTTATCAAGCGTACCTATCCGTCATTGATTCTGGTAGCGTACCCTTAGCGTTAAGTTGCGTTTATGTTGTACGGTCGCGGTTGTTAACGAGACAGGCGGCCGATATATTACATGATTTGGTTGACAGTTATAATCGGTACCGTAATCCCTTCCGTCGTTTTAGTAAGAGAGTGTTGTTGATGTTTTACTGGGTAGCTTGTCAGCCCTTGCCCGTCCGTGGCGTCGTCACAGGGCACAGACCAGGGGGCCCCACTGACATACAGGTGTGACCCGTTGGCTATGCCCTGCGACGAATAACTATAGGTCGGTTGTCATATCCGCGTTATGCTCAGGCCGTGATAATACCGTAGGTTTACTCAATGCGGGCCCGGGCGAGCAGCCCCAGTGACATACGGAAGTGACCGTCGTCCGTGCCCGCACAGTTCCCTTATGGCTATAGTCCACGGACGGGGTCCGGCAGACAGGGTAGATGTTATGTAGTTACCTAAATGTGTTTTTAGTCCGGCACCGGTACGCGCTTTATTCGCACTTTTGTAAGTTACGCGATTTGTTTATACGCATATTTTTGCTATTTCGGATAAGCCTAAGGAAGATAGTTTATGCAAGAAGACTCTGGATAGTTAGTATGCCCTACTGTATCGATTTATTTTATAGATTAAGTGCAGGTATGCATCTAGTTTTACCCTTAATTTTGATTTTAATGCGATTTTCCTTATATCTTGCTTTTGCAAGGGAGATAATAGAAATACTCAAAGTTCGTAAAAATAGTTCTTTCCGTTCATATTTATGTTTGTTTTGCAATATATATGGGAATTAAACCTTAAGTTACTATTAGTATGGGGACGAAGAGATATTGTTACGGATATATGGTGTCTGTATAATATCTTGGGATAAATCAATATATATATATACTATTATAATATCCACTCCCCTGCGGCGTCTCCCGCACCAACGCGCGTCCCACTCGGGTCTACTGTTTAATACTTAGTTTGTTAGAGAAACAATTTATCTAGTGTATTTATATTGTAATATTTATAATATTTAGATTGCTAAGGAAACAATGTATCTTGTGTATTTAACTTGTAATATTTATATTTTATTTTAATAAGGCATACGCAGTGGAAGCTCGCTTATCGGAGTATTTTAACTGTTTGTCTAATATGCGATGTAATTATTGTATTTATATTTTATTGAGATATCCCGTATCCCGCAAAAATTTAAAAACATGTTGTCGTATAACTGATCCGATCTTGTTCGGGGGCATTAACAGTAGGCTGCGATCAATTATAACAGAAATATTGTTATATGCTGGTATTATACCTGCACTTAGTTCTAGTCTTTGGGCCGCGTGTTGAGGGCATATGAAGAACAAATGTTCGAAGGTGTCTGGGACACTGCATTTGGGGCACAGAACAGTTTCGTAGCTATCACCGTGTAACCTAGTCACCCCTAAGCGCATACGTGTATATGCCCTATCTTCTTTCTTAATGGGGCTATAGATATGGATCTTATGGCTGGGGTTAGTGATAAGTGGTAAATCATGCTCAGTGCAGTATTTTGACCATTTGTAGTCCTGTTCATTGTACGCTTTTTGGTTTATAATGGCTATAATTTCGCGTGTGCTGGGTTTTAGCTCAGAGAGTAGGCCGTCTTGGGATCCTAACTTGGCAAGTTTATCTGCGTATTCATTGCCCGGTATGCCTACATGACTAGGTATCCAAATAAGTTTAAGAGATATGTTTTTATTAGTCAGTTTTGTGATACCTTTTAGAGCTGCGTATATCAAATCTGGTCGCGTTTTCGAGGATCCTGCGTGTAGTGCTTGCAATGCGCTAAGAGAGTCGGTTAGAATCGCGTAGTTAGTCTGTTCGTGCGTGTTAAGCGTGTTAAGCCACCTTACTGCGTCATTAATTATTGCTAGCTCGCAGGCAAATATGGAAAGTTCTTTTGTAAGTTTTAATCTGTTGTGGTGGATAATGACATTTTGAGGGTTGTATACTACGTACGCAGCGCCGGCTAATTTTAAATCCTCGTTTTTACTACCGTCTGTGAAAATCTGTGTGTACCCGCCGTATGTATTATTTATGTAATTTAAGGCTATGGTTGCGCTATTGGAGTCGATTTCGGATTTTTTAATCAGTGTTGATAGATGAAAGTCGATGTCGGGTTTTACTATTTCACTAAGGCTGTAGTAGGTAGGTGGTTGGAGTTCAATTTCGTTAATTTTATAGTATAAATTAAGCGCTCGGACATTTTGCGCGTACGGGACTCCAATGCGACTTTTAGGTTTACGGTAGGCCGGGTCTTCGGTGACCTTTGAGTTGATCGGTAGGTTGTTTTCCATAGGATTAGTGCGCGCGTAATACTTCATTTGATTTATTTGCCTTTGATGGTCCAGGTCAAGCATTCCACACTCGAGATGGATAAGAACGGTGCTTGTGGTTTTACGTGTGCCCGTGATTATTTTGAGTGCCGTGTTTTGGATAACTTGTAGTTTTTTTAGTAGTGTATCGCTGGCTGAGTTATATGCTATGCTTCCGTAATTTATCTTTGCCCAGATAGTGGCTTTGTAAATACTCATCAGTGCTTTCTTGTCTGTGCCCCAGTTATTTTTTTGAATGCATTTGAGAAAATTAAGATCTTTCTGGCAGCGCACTGTTAATTTGAGGATGTGTTCTTCCCATGTTAGGTATTTATCAAATGTCATTCCTAGGAAAGTAATTTTGTCGAGGTACGGAAGCGGAGCGCCACATAGTGTTAATTACGGAAGTTCTGTGATTTTTTTAGAAGTTGCTTTGGATGCGCGGTTAGAAAAAAACAATTGCTTGAGTTTTAGAGGGATTAATTTGAAAGCCGTATGATGCACTCCAAGTTTCTATAGCAGTCAGTGCGTTTTGAATTTTATCAATTGCTAGTTTAGGCGACCATGAGGTAGTCCATATGGCACTGTCATCTACAAAGAGGGAAAGATCAATTAGGCCTGTTTTATTTTGTGCATTATGTTTATGAATCGTGCGTTCTAGCGAATTCATTGTAACGGAAAATAATATGGGGGAGAGGACACTTCCCTGGGGGCAGCCGTTTGTTGTGTCGACCGTTTCGGAGGTCGCGTCATGTAGTCTTACTTTTATTTTCCGCGTTGTGAGGAAGGCTGCGAGCCATTTGAGCATGGTGCCCTCTATACCTAATGTATGTAACATATAGATCGCATGTTCATTCCATAATTTATCGAACGCGGCAGTGAGATCTAAGAAAACAGCTGCTACCGATTGGCCTAGATTTTGAGCTCTTCTGATGTCGGCTTCGAGGCGCACTATATGATCTTCGCACGAGTGGTGGGCTCTACATCCTGATTGATTTTTCGAAATTAGGTTGTGTTTTTCAAGATAAGCGCATAATCGAGGTTTAATCATTTTTTGCATTAGTTTTGTAAACGTTGATGTTAACGAGATCGGCCGGTATGAGGCTGGAGATTCTTTGGGTTTGTTAGGTTTGAGGATCGGTATAATT
Source organism: Dreissena polymorpha (assembly GCF_020536995.1). Lineage (NCBI taxonomy): Eukaryota > Metazoa > Mollusca > Bivalvia > Myida > Dreissenidae > Dreissena > Dreissena polymorpha. Next base: position 34,960,717 of record NC_068360.1, read on the forward strand.
GTTGCCTCATGCCATTCATCCGGGAGGGTGCCTTCGGCCCATGATTTATTGTATAAGGCAAGGAGCTCTTGTTTTGCAGAGAGAGGGAGTTGCTTCAGTATTTTGTAATGTATATTATCATCACCTGGCGCGCCGTTTTTACAAGTCAGTAAGGCTGTTTCTAGTTCGAATAAGCTAAAAGGCGAATTGTATTTGTGAGTTTTGGTCTGTGTATGAGATTCGAGCCATTCTGGAAATTCGTTTTTAGTTTTAAGTTTTCGCGCTATGAAGGCTCGCGAGTAGCCTTCGTCACTGCTTACCGTTTGGTAGTGGCGTACTAAGGCCGTAGCTTTATCTGCGTTTGTTACAAGTATTTCATTATTGATGCGGAATATCGGAGTTATAGGAGGCGGTCTGCCTTGCATACGGTGTACTTGAGACCAAAGTTCTTTGCTAGTGGTTTTATACGAGAGATTGTTACAGAACTCGTTCCAGCTATCTAGTTTTGCTTTTTTAATTACTTGTTTTACCTTAGCGCGGGCTTCTTTAAGTTTTTCATATTTGGGGCCCGTTCTGATTCTGATGCATTTTTTCCTACATTTTTCTCGGTATTTAATAGCGGTTTCACATTCCTCGTTCCACCAAGGTACTGAGCGTTTAATTTTTTTAGGTTTTTTGTTGACTATAGGAATAGAATTGTCTAGCGCTGTCGTGAGTTTATTTAGATAGGAATGGAAGTGAGTGTTAGAGTCAGTATTATTTTTGTTGGGCAGAAATTCGTTATTGCATTGAACTTTAAAGTTATTCCATTGATCAGGTGTAGCCTTATGGATTTTCCACTTAAGTTGTATTGACGGAAGGGTGTGTTCAATTTTCAGTTTTAAATTCACCACGATAGGGAGATGGTCGCTACCAAATGAATTGTCGAGTACATTAAAGTCGCTTATCGCTTGTAATTTAGCTGATATAAGGGCGAGATCGATCGCGCTGTCGGAATGGCCGGCGCGGTCGGCTAGTCTCGTGACCTGCCCGTCGTTTAAGAAATTGAGGCTTGTGTTATTTAGTAATTTTAATAGATTTTCCGCATGATCATCACATCGCGGATCGCCCTCGGGGTTCCAGCAAGGGTGTTTGAGGTTAAAATCGCCAATGATAATATTGTTTTGTCTATGGTCTAGTGAGTGAAAAATTTTTGAGTAGTTTTTGAGAGTATTTTCTACAGTTTGAGCGTAGACACATTGGATACGAAAGGACAGGTTTTTATCGAGGTAGAGTGTGATAGCACACGACTCAATCGGGCAATCCTGGTTAATCTTAATTTCAGTAAATGGGATTCCCAATTTTACATATATAGCTACCCCCGTGGCCGTTGCCTTTTTCCCTTCTATTGATCTCACGGGTTCTTGGTATCCTTTTAATTGAACTTGTTTATTTTTGCTTCTAAAGTTTGTTTCTTGGATGCATACAACATGTATCTCATTATTATTTACATAGTTTTGGAGCTCATACAATTTGTTATTGGTTTCATGACAGCCAACCCCTCGGGCGTTCCACGACATTACGGTTAGATTTGACGTAATATTAGGTGCTGTCGTAGCCATTGAGGGGCTTGTATTGGGAGATTGCACAAGCTTAAGTTATTCTATTAATATAGACCGTACGCGTGACGGAAGTATATCGGGAACGGCGGCGCGAGCGCTTGCCTTTTGTGCTGGCTATGTCGCATGATGATAGGATTCGGGCGGTATCGGTTCAAATTAAGTTTTTTCCTATGGATGTGTAGAGGCGAGCTCTCATTGTTTTTAGGTTGCCAGTTGTGACGTTGGAATTGTGTGCGTAGTGGTGTTTGTTGTTGTTGTTTGGGGGTGACCGGGTTGTTAGCGTTAATGGTTGGTTTGTGGGTTTTTGCTTGCTGTGATTGTTGTTGTTGTGTGGGAGGAGGATTCATAACCTGTTTTGGTTTTGTGGGTTGAACGGGCGTTGGTGATGGTTGCACGGGCGGTGTTGGTTTGATGTTGAGTTGCTCAGCCTCTTTTTCAGGGAATTTATTTTTGAGAATAGTTAGTATTTCAGCTTCAGATTTACCTACAAGTTGTTTAGCAATTTGTTCTAGATTAGGGCGCTGATTTGTTGTAGACATGTTATTAAGGTAGTTGTTAGTAAGTCGAAGGTTTTTGTTGTTAATAGTGGTTTGGTACTTGAGTTACACTGGGCACCCCTTATACGCCGCGCTGTGGCCTCCACCACAGTTTGCGCACTTCCTAGTGTTCCTTGATGTGCACGACGCGTGCGAGTGGTTACCCGCGCAGAGTGGGCATTTCGCATTGTTTTTGCAAACGTGCGATGCATGGCCGAACATCTGACACTTAAAGCACCGTAGGCTGGCGAATAGTGCGGGCTTAACGTTGTGGCCTAGGATGTTGGTTGGCGCGTTTTCGGATTTAAACGTAACTGTTATAAATTTGTTTCTTGCTCCACTATGGACGGCCTCTACGTTAGGTTTAGATTTTAGTTCATTCTTTAGTTTCTCGATGTTCGCATTTAGGGGGACATGAATTATGCCTTTGCCTAGTTTTGGTTGTTCGGTCAGTTTAAAGTCGTAGTTACCATAGGAGAATTGATGTGCTTTATTGATCGCGTCTTTTCTTATTTTAAATAGCAGTCCGGCTTTAACTTCCTTAAGCGGTTTGGTTTGTTCTGATCCAACGAACTTCACAAAAGCATCACCAATTGCCTTGGCCTTGTTGCGCGGGAAGATCGCTGCGACAGTGCCAAGGCAGAGGGTGAGCCATATTGCCTGTCCAGGGTCATAGTTGTTGGATTGCCTAGTGGACTGAGGCCTGGGAGATGTATTAGGTACATTCACCGGCTTGTCATTGAGGGTTTGATTGACCTTTGAGGGGGTAGAGTTTGTCTGATGCGTCGCGTCATTTGTTATCAGAGTGGCAATGAATTGGGGAGAGTTAGGGATAGAATCAGGGATGGCATCCGGGCTTGGATCCGAGTTACGCGTGACGTGTTGATTGGGGGTCAGGGGTTCCTTAGGGGTCAACGTGACTGTGTAAGGTGTACCCGTCTCCGAATCTATTGAGAGGTCACCGGCGCGGAAAGAAGATTTTTGAATCTTTGGAGTCACCATTAACGTAGCGGTTACATTGGCATACGTTTTCATTGTTAACGTTTTTGTGACACGTTGCATTTTTCCCTTGTGGGTTGGTCTTATTAGTACACGAACTACGTTGTATTATCGGCGGTTTAAGTCTGTACTTCTAAAGTAGGTCACCTATATTGGAGCGCGCGGACGTGATGGAGATACCGGCAGGTGCGCGGTTGTATTAAACTGGTATGTTACTGGCGTGCTAATGAGGTAAACTAAGAAAAGTAATAACCCATGTTTATTTCTGGTACAGTCAATGTACTACTACCTAAGACTAGTTTAACTGTTTAGCTGTTGAGAAAAAGGATTAGTTCAATGGGTTAAAGGTGGTAAAAGTGGTAAATAATGTTAGATTTGGCACTTGACAAGACTTACTACTTCCGCGACCCTTCTTTGTTCTCAAAATCCACCCACTTTATCACACTTAAGAGAGATTAAACCACTAATTAAATCACTGATATCTTATTTAATTATCCTCTATTAATCCCTGTAATTGCTTATGGTTCACTAGTCCACTGATTAAGTAATTTCTGACAGATTTGTTCCTAAAGACTCTGTTGAAAAGTAGAAAAAGAAAGAAAACTATGATCCTATTGATTTGAATAATTCTTATCTTCCCTTAATTTCCTAACACTGATTCACTTTGGAGCTTATTGCTGTTAGAGCACTATCTCCGAAGTAGGACTTCAGAGGATAGACCCTGACTTAAGGTTGAGCTTGTTACGAGATTTTCTAAGACTCTAAGTTGAAGAACACGGTTGTAAGATAAAAAATATTTAAGCTAATCCAATAATCCGATTAACGCAAGAAACACGTCCGTTCGCCACGAGATTAACGATCCGAATGAAATGTGATATGCGCGTTTACAACCTCCATGTAGTTTATATAGGCCGCGGTTTCCCGCCTAGTGATGTCATCGTGCGGGTAAAACACCAGCTTGCACGTGCCCGCTTGAAGTCCCGACTGTATTGCTTTTGTCATATCCGCTGTAGTACACAATTCGACCACCCAGCGGGTGTTGACGCCTGGTTGCGCCGACCGGATATCAAGGGGATCGAACTGGGTACTTCGTACGGGAACTCCGAGTTGAGTCTGTATTAGGTACTGCACCTGTTCGTGATTTTAAAAGTAGTGGTTGTAGGTGTTGTAGTAGTAGTGGCAGCAACTTCATCAATAGCGGTAGAAGCAGTAATGGGAGTATAACAGATGTTTCGGTTGTTATTTTGTAGAAGCATTCTATATTTCATTTACCTTATAAATATTATTAGAAGTAATACTAGGAGTACTAGCAGCAGCAACAGTAGTTATTGTAGCAAGCTAGTACATATGTAGTATATTATTTATATTATTATAATGTACGCAGTATGACGGATATATTTGATCAAGGTCCATATTTGCAATAATAATACATTTTATGATTTGTGTCACTTATACTATCATCAGTAGCTGGTAGATGCACTTTTAAGTTCTTTGTTTTCACTTACATCACACAACTAAATACGTTACGTTGTTTGAGAACATAATAAACAAGAAATATCTTTAAAAAAGATATACGGCGTTGATTGTGGTCGATGTTTATGAACGATCAAAAGTTATCTCTATGAGATAAAAAGTAGCGGATGCCTTTTTTCTGCGCAGTTCTTATCTACATCACAAGCAAATCAATTACGGGGTGTTGCGCCAGATTTCGTGGCTTATTTTGCTTTATGTGATCTTATTACTCAGATATCTATATTTACAGAATAGAAAAACACAAGAAACATGAAAATAAACAAGTGCATATAGGTCAGCCGGCAATACTCGAATCTTATTTAATTGCATAATTATAGTATAGTGAATTATTGTGCTCATGCTTAATAAACTGGTCTAAGTGGATAAATATTTCTAATTAATTTTATCAAAATTGGTCCTTATCATGCAAATGTTGAAACCATATTAAAAATCGATGATTAACATACCACAATAATATCGCCGAATATCTTTATTTAGTATCTTTCTGATCAAAACAGACTTCAAGTGCACAAAGTTTACGAGACGGCGTTTATATAAAGATTTCTGCAACTGACCGCAAACTGATCTTGATACCTTGCGGATTGGAATGCAATGCATTACAGTCAATACGTTATTGTCAGTAAGACCGGTGTAACACAATGATCGCAACCCCTTCTGCGAACTCCGGTGATGAACTGTATATAAACTCTGACTTTCACAAATGGCCGCGAATTGACCCGAAACCTCGCGGGTTGAAATGCAATGCAAGTAAGTACTAAATATGACAACATAGCCTTTAGTATAAACGCTTTTGCGCTGGTAATTCTCTGAAAATAAAAGGTGAACGCACAAACTGTATTTATGTCGAAAATTGATTGTAAAACTGTTCTATCTATTGAGCCTTTTCATTAGAGATAAAATTGTTTCATGCAGTAAAACAGTGTTACAAAGACGCGGATATGTTTCCAATGTTCTGGTGTTATACTCAAATCAGCCAATGGAATAAATGAAGTGTATTCATTCGTACCTAGCCGCGGGAACTTTTATTTGAGTATTATTGGACACTTACAAAGGTCAAGTCAGGGTGAAAATCTGGCTTATTACAGCTTACGCCGAAAAAACTCGAAATAGAATGTCAAAAAGATGCGGTCGTGTTAGTGGAGTCTAACAATTCTACCTCCGAGTGGGACACATTTTCGTTGTTTCGGAAACTGAAAACTGCGCCGTTCGAACGACTGGGTCGTGTGTCACTGCGCATGTGCAGACTTAGGGCGATCCGGTCGATGTTGTCACTGAGCATGACATTGGCGTCCGGGCAAGCTAGATCGTCCGGCGATCCCGCGTCACTGAAATCAAGAGGGCTGTACCGGTTTAAGGGTCATAAAACAGTAAAAAAAAATACAGAACTTAACGTTACTAAATTTTTAAAGATATTACAGAAAAAACGATCATACAAATTTAAGGGGCGGGCATGTATCAACATGAGGCAAATATATTAAATGGTAACTCGTGACAAAAACGTGCGTTAAATTCAAATACTTGCGTTAAAAGAGAAAAATAATCTTATACGTTTCTTTTAAAGGAGCCTTTTCACAGATTTTGGCATGTTTTGAAGTTTGTCATTGAATGCTTTATATTGATAAATTTAAACATTGAACCTAAGAATCTCCAGTAAAATATCTAGAATACAATTAAAAAAAGAAAAAAGTAACCCTCAACTGGGCTCGAACCACTGACCCCTGGAGTCTTGGAGTAAAACAATTCCCATTTAGACCACTCGGCTATCCGTGCTCACGCTATGCTGGGATGTATTTTTTACTTGATAAAAGCATTCCTCGTAGTTTCACAAAATATAACGACAACAACAGAACTTTTCAAAATATTCAATCGTTTCGTGTTGCAACGCTTTATAATTTTCAGTTTCTCAAATCGTCAAAAGATGCATATAATGGATATTTTAGAGCATGGTAAATGTGCAGTATTACAATTTCCCCACATATATCATAACACAAACACACATTTGCGAGTCTGAAACATTTTTTTTTATTTTGTCAATTTGCCAAAACGTAAAAAGGCCCCTTTAAAGGGACCAGAATCGCAAATTTTCGTTGTAGTTATTATATGTGTGAGGAAATAGTAATCCTGAACATTGACCATGCTCTCAAATATCAATGATATGCATCTTTTGACAATTTAAAAAACCTGAAAATTTATAAAGCGTTGCAACGCGAAACGATTGAATAATTTGGAAAGTTTTTGTTGTTGTTATTATATTTTATAATACAACGATGATTGCTTATGTAAAGTATAAAATACATCACTCATGGTATAAGCACGGATGTCCGGGTGTTCTAAGCGATAGACTTTACTCAAGGGCTGAGTGGTTCGAGCCCAGTTGAGGGAGTGGTTCGAGCCCTGTTGAGGGTTATTTTTATCTTTCTTTAATTTTATTCTTGTTTATTTTTTAACTGGAGTTTTCAGATTCAATCTTTACATGTATCAATATAAATCATTTAATAAAAAACTTCAATAATGCCAATATGTGAAAGGGCCACTTTTTAATAAGTAAAGTTAATTACAAAATTGTCACAATAAGCTCGTGCGCTCAGCTGTCAAAACATTCTTCTGCATGCGGAACTCATTTTGTTTTATACAAAAGCGATGCAGTGTTTAAAAAAGACATCTAAATGAGTTCATCATTAATTATTATTGAAATTACAAGGCGTTATCTTTGACAGAGGTGGTCATTTTTCCTATAATAACGCTGGTTTAAGGTAATTACTCAGAGGATAATACACTATTGAGCCGGGCCTGGCAGTGATAATCGGCCCGCAGGGAGCATAACGGCTCGAGGGCTTTAGCCCGAGGGCCGTTTGCGACTTGGGGCCGAGTATGACTGCTCGGACCGGATCAGTCGTGTATTAATGTCTATACTTACAGGTTTTGAGTCATACTATCATACTATTTTGGTCCTCACTAAAATATATGAAGAACCCGCTTTCCGTACTTTTATTTTCATTCAATTGATTACGCAATTTATGACGTATCTCATGTGATGTAATTTCAATGACGAAACTAGCTAGACGCTTTTGATTTAAGGACAACAATTCGGATTCGGATGTTTTTTATTTTTATTTAACAATTAAATATTTTTTAAGCATTGAATGATTCCAAAACGTATTTCGGATTGTGTTATTGTCGTGCATAATTGGGAGCTTCAATAGAAGTAAAATTTTGTAATCGCTTCGACATTCGATTGCATAAATCATGTTTTTGGTGACAGTGTTTAGCACCCGATACAAAAAATAAAAAAAAGTGTGATTACAAATCAGTATAGATAAACGAATGAAATAACCAAAAATGGAATTACAAATCTTTGTTATTTTAGTGTTATATGATTTAAGTTGTAATCGACATAAGTGTGTCTTTTGCTATACACAAAGAGGCATCAATTTAATGTGCAGATAAGTTTCAGTTTCAATCGATATTTGTATTATCCAAATTGTGTGATACGTGTCATAATAACTATGTTCGAGTCTTTCGTTGAGTTTTGGCGTAATGTTATTGATCATCGTTAACTAAGACGTCGCGCGCACACGTTCTGTGGGCCGATTATAAATAAATGGCCCTCGCGTGAGGGCCGATTATTTATTATGACCCCGCAAAGATGATAATTGATTTAACAACTGTACAAATGTGTGACTATATATAGTAAGGTATGTATTATTATTTGATACATTTGCTATTCACTTGGAACTGATTTTATTAAAGTATTGCATCTTATCTATTTTCTTTTGACGATTGTTAATAAAATTGTTAATTTTATTTTCAAGAATTACATTAAATATAAAGTTAATAGAGTGTAGGTTAATTGAACTGTTTAACGGTTTTGAATGTTTCGCTTGTTGTTGTTTTTTGTGTTAAGCATTTCAAATCCGCTTTAATGTAAGTTTGTATTGAAAGGAAGTGTCATCTTAACGACAATGCAGGTAAGGCGGAGAGTGTCGTCCCTGATTAGCCTGTGCGAACTGCACAATCCAGGTAAGGCGAAAAGTGTCGTCCCTGATAAGCCTGTGCGAACTGCAGCAGGTAAATCCGGGATGACAACTAACGCACATGCATGAAGCCTAGAATTTCCAGAACGAGGCTTGTTAATTTTCATCGGGGATGGGAAAAGGGGAAAAACTAATTGCAGTGCTATTTCCTGCATGGCGCCCGATAGTGATCTCAACAGAGGACTGGCTGGAACATGATAGCAAGCAAACGATAAACTAACACCCCATTGAACATCGTGTGAAAGATTTATAGCGAATATCAATCATTGACTTGTGACACGTGATACTTACATCTGTGCATCAACAGCGCCCCGCGCCGCGGTCCCGCTAGGTGCATCCGGTTTCTGTGGGATCTCCTTCCGGCATCGCGGCGCATGCGTACTACAAGCGCGGTGGCTGGTGGCGTCATACACGCAGTCCGGGTCCAGCAAGAGGGTACTGAGCGGAAACCAAGAGCAACTAACTTCTGGTACTGGAAAGGACTGACTGGCTGCTTAAATATGAGAAGTCAGCTAACTGTGCATGCTCGGACCGGCTACCAAACAATGTTTGTTGTATTTTATAAACAAAATCGTTATACCAAAGTAATGTATATGTAGTGATTGTTATCAAGTCAAGTTTGCATAATATATGGGAACATTTTAAAGTATACAAAACAATGACATGTATTATCATAAACATAGCAGTATTTTATTTATTTACTTTAAATTTTCTGCACTCAACAGTATAATTTATTTGTAAGTAATTATGCTTAGTTTTATATTTCGCTCAATCAATTGCGACAAATCATACAGACTGACTGATTAAAGTAATCTGAGCGGTTATTTCCTTTTTGATGATCGAAAGCTGCTTCGTGCTTGTCGTGGTTTTTTTTTGGTTATAATTGTGAGCGTTTATTTATGAATGTATATTATTTGCAATCAATAACCTATGACATATCTCAATAATGTTGACTAGAGTCGTATGTGTTGTTCTTATTGAAACAAAACATATTTTTGAGAAAATAATAATCGATCAAAATGACGGCATCGCATGTTGTTGTTTTTTTTTTTATAAGAAGGGCAATGTTTTGATCAGAGACATGCTCGGAACCAGTTACATATCTGATGCTCGGAGCCAGTGACATCTGTACGTGAATATGGCGAGTCTGTCTTAATTACAAGGCATGTAGCGATTTCGGCGTAGCGTGAGTACGACTTAATTCAGTGTTTTAATTCAAAAGCTTTGCGCAATCCAAAGATTCTTCATAAAGAGTTGCAATATATGTCCTATCTCAACAGACCAGCGAAATGATCCAGGGCATATTTATAAATAAAATTAGGAAATTTCAAAAGGTGCATTGGTTATGCTAATCAAATATTGTACGGACACTTACAGTTGCGGCTTAATTGTATACTCAGCGTTAATAGAGATCGATCATAAATATTGTTCTTAAATAAAGGGAATGCGAAATATTGACAGGAATTTAATATAATTATTGAAAGAAAAATTATCAAAGAGGTTAAGACGTGTTATTGTAATTCATCCAAAATTGCACCGTAACTTAAAATAAAAACCGCTCGGAAAAAAACGGGGCTTAATGTGTGTGCGTAAAGTCAAGTGTTGTCCAAGATTAGCCTGTACAGTTCGCACAAGCTAATCTAGGATGACACTTTCTGATTGTATGGCATTTTTTGTTTAAAGGCAGTAACAGAATTATCGAACATCTAGCAAACTGCACAGGCTATTATGGGACGACACTTTCTGATTGTATGGCATGTTTTGTTAAATGGCAGTAAAATAATTAGCGACCATCCAGCGAACTGTACAGGTTAATATGGTACGACACTTTACGCACATGCAATAAGTCATGTTTCCCCAGAGTTAAAATATATATCGTTTGATGTTCTATAAGACAGGCTGTATTCAATTACCGACCATTTACCTATGCTAAAATATATATGGTATGATGTTCTATAAGACGGGCTCTATTCAATTACCGACCATTTCCCAGAGTTAAAATATTTTTCGTATGATGTTCTGTTTGACGAAGCTGTATTTAATTACCGACCATTTACCTTCGCAGAGATGGTCTGGCGGTGAAGGGCCGACAACGACTGGCAGTGGGCCGATTGTCAACTTAATCAACTTCCGGGGAGGAACCAGTTCCGCCCAGCGCACGCCACTTTGAGAATAGAAATTGTGCATTATTAAGGTTAGATTGTTAAGGCCTCGTTCTGGGATTAATGCATTTGCGTAAAGTGTCATTTCAGATAAGCATGTGCAGTACGCACTAGCTAACAGGGACGACACTCTGCATTAATTTAATTTTTTGTTCAGAAGAGAATTCCTTTCAACGAAAAAATCCAATAAAGCGGAAAGTCTCGTCCCTGATTAGCTGGTGCGACTGCACAGGCTTATCTAGAATCGATTTTCATGCATAAAAATAAAGATGAGCTTTCCGAGAATAATAGTCTTGCTTTTTCCTCCCCTTTTCTCCCGCAATTGACGTTTTTTTTTCAATAGCATGTGTATATAAAAATAATACCAATGTTACATCTGTATTCAGTATAGGCAAAAACAACCTCTTTTCGTTATAACTTTATGCATATTCGTCCTTTTTTACATTTGAACACAAGTTAACTTTGGAATTTCGTTGAAATAAGAACTTTATTACGTCAAAAAGATGACGTCATTCTCAAATTGCGAGTCAGGCACACTTCGTTGTTTGGTAACCTGATAGGATTTCGAGTCCGGGTCGAATGCGAGGATGCTGGTGTAACCCCTCAGAAGCGGGTGATGTTTGAAGAGCTGCACAGTCAAGCGCCCATGGGCCTGCACAGCGTCCCGGTCCGGCATGTCCCTCCCCCCGCCAACCAGCTCCTGCCCCAAGTTGGAGACGGTCACGATGCTGAAGCGGGCCGGGGTACGGAACGCGCACTGGGGACCCGATCTTAAAAAAGCAACAATTAAAAATACTATCGCACATTGAGTGTTATTACACTGATATGAGATTTAAAAAATATAACAATGCATATAATATCGTCACGTTGGTGCAAACAGGTACCATGTGACATTGGAATTAGAAGGCAGATGGTGTTTTTTGCACACTGAAGTTGTTAGTAGTTGTCAG
>NC_068360.1:34975010-35018952 GCF_020536995.1 Dreissena polymorpha
CCCGACCGATGTCCCGACGACGTCGGTCGCCCTTCATCCTCTGTCAGTACGCATTTTTTAAGTATGAGCGTCTGGCTCGATGTCGGCATTACCTAGGTAACGGAACCGCATTTTAAAAGCCTAAAGCCAAACACTTTCGTTCATAACTAAAGAAAGTCATGGATACAAATACATAGATATCTTCTAGCCATCGCTTTGTATATGGATAGTAGTCAATAACAATACATAAAATGATGAAGCATTTGTAACTCTTTTCATCGATAATTTGGAGAACAACACTTTACTGAGAGCGTTTATTTCAAACATATTTATTGTAGCTCGATTGCGTGAACAGTCCCAGACTTATCGTAACGTTCTCGAGTCCGTTTCCTGGTTTCATCAGTACTTGGTGTCTTTTGGGGAGATCAAAACAGAACGTTCCCACTGTGGGTAGCGAACGAGTGACCTGCCGGCATTTAAATGACGCTTGATTTACCTCCCCAGAAAATAGTTTAATTCCTGATGATTGCAAAACGTTTAAGTATCCCCAAAATTATTGTTATTATTTTAGAATAGTGTTATCTCAGATGTTGCCTTCACAGGCTTATCAGGCACGACTCTTTCCGCTTTTATGGCAGTTTTTGTTTTTCCTTTTTTAAACATGAAAATCCAGTTTAAGCAGAAGATTTTGTCTCTTATTAGCCAGTGCTGACAGTCTAATATGGGACAACAGTTTACGCACATGCATTAAGCGCCGTTTTCCTACAGCGCTGGTCATATTTATTTTCAGTGAAAATATACACACTCACAATAAAGCCGGCATGTTTCTATCAACAACCTCCGACTACCAGACACTGATACTTCTTTTGACAAATCTACATTTATGACGTCATTTTTGGTATATATTTATGTTCGTGCTGATTTATTTTTGCCCACATATAAGCTATGATCGCTGTTTACCTTACAATAAATAAATAACTGAATCAATACTAACCCATCCGAAAGCGGCCCTCTTGGACAAAACATCGATATAATGACGTCATGTTATTGAACTTTGTTTATCATCGGTAGACCGTCTATTGTTTCAAAACAAGCGTTGTAGGACTAGATTACGTTACATTTTTTTGAAAAGACATACTAATTACAAATCAACCTAAATGATGATGTTATTTCAGGAATTCAATACGAATTAAAACAATATCTCATGTGTACGTTGTTTTAGGAAAATATCCATCTTAAGTGACGTTTGGTTGTGGGCTAAATATTAAATTGCACCTCATATTAGCCGTTATGTTTTTTATAAGACAGTCACGTGTGGTATATATTTGAACCTCGTTCTGGCTAATTTGGGTCGACACTTTCCTCCTAAATTTGATTTTTGATCAAAAGAGACTAATTTCAACAAAAAATACCATTTAAACGGAAGCCCGCACGTAATAACACGGGACGCTACTAGAAGCACGTGCATTAAGTCCAGTTCTCCCAGTTTTTAATCTTTGTGTTTGTTAAGAATCGGTTTACATAAAGCATGATCTCGTAAACACACTAAACATACGCTTTGAACAAGAACATGTTAACCGAACAAAATGCGAACAACCCGCATAGGAAATCGGAAAATAAATAACGATTTGGTATAGTTATGTATTTGTAGCATAAATCCATTGTAGAACTTACCTCATAATGTCGTTGCATTAAATCGGTATGTTGCGTATTCTGCACGTCTCAAACTGAAAACGGCCATTAAAATTGCGCCGCGCTGGAGGAAAACGGGGCTTAATGCATGTGCGTAAAGTTTCGTTCTAGATAATCCCGCACAGGCTAATCACAGACCGACTGCACAGGCTAATCACAGACCGACTGCACAGGCTAATCACAGACCGACTGCACTGGCTAATCTGGGACGTCGATTTACGCACATGAATTAAGCCCAGTTTTTTCCAAAGCAAGGCAAAATTCAACATAAAACAATTTCAAGATGAATAGCAGGTATCATCGAACGTGAGTATCGACGATGTAACTTAAACAACGTCCACCAACTATTACCAATTTTAATTGCGATGAATTTGGTCATATGTGGTTTTAATTGAGAGTGTCAGTCGGGAAACTTTCATCCAATAGCCTAAAGTAAATTACGTCCATCAACCAGACGCTATGAGACACTATTATGTTACTTGCAGCACCCTTTTACAAGTCCATAATTACTCGAACAGCTATATACAAGTAATGAAATAATGAATTTTTGCGTTGGCTGCATTTAAATAATCGAAAGCCCTTGATACAATTATGCACGAGGCATTCATGATGTAACGCTGAATAGCATGGTGATTAAATGGACTCCTTCTGAGAAAACTGGGCTTTATACATGTACATGTGGGTAAAGTGTCCTCCCAGATTAGCCTGTGCAGACCGTTTAAAGTAACATTACTATTCAAAATCAACGAATATTTCGTACAATTGTTCGTAAAATAAACTTAAACAATTAAAAATCAGTGTTCCTTATGGCAATTGCCGAAATTTCAACGTCAGATGTGGTCTGGTAAAATAGATGTTTGTAGATACAAAATGCTCGTTTTTATTATTGTTCTGCATATCTATTCATACGACACATGAACACTATAATGGTGTTCGTGTGTCGTATGTATAGATATTTTCGCGGGAATTAATTGTGGCCACACAAAAAAATTTATAACGAGCATTTTGTATCTACAAAAATCTATGTAATCATACCACATCTAGCGTTGAAATTTTTGCTATTGCTATATGGAACACTGAATGTTAAGGTGTTCACTTTATTTTACGAAATACTTAACGAAATTGTCGTTGATTTTGAGCGTTATAGAGACTTTAACCCATAGTTACGGGAAGATTTTGCTATGGCGAGAAATCGCCACGATTTACCTAGCAAAGAAGTACTATAGAATATTTTTTTTCTACATGAAATTCCGCATTCATTCACTAATTGACATACACAGTTAATACATGTCATATGTTAAATTTAATCATCTTTTATATTTCTTTAATTGTATCCGACCTGAGAGCAAATATAATGTCACATATGTTTTTTGTTTGTCTGTAATTATTTTAGATCACCTGGTGATTGGAGCAGGGTGTAGAGCATGGTCACTGGTATGTATGTTGGTATGAGAACATAGGGGAGCTAATATATATATATATAGTGATGGTTATCGTCTTTTGGTGGTTGGCACACTGGTTGGTACACGAGCTACTTGCGTCAGCGAATTCTACCACCGATGAGTCCGCTGTCGGTGAGGCCTGTGATCTGAATCATCATCAGCGCATGCGTGGCTCGTTAGAAATTCGAAAATGCTTCTTCCAGATTCACAACATCCGCGCAGAGATTTGACTGGTTCCGAGCATAGCTTGATATCCAAATCGTCAGTTTCCATGATAACCAAAATGAGGAACGATATTGTCATTCAAAAGCCCTTATTGTTTCAGTCCATTCAAAACGACGCAAACTAACGAATCGACCCATACTACCGCTGATCAGTACGCTCTCCCTAACTCGGGCACGTTTCTATCTGGCACCGCTTCATTCACTAGCTCGGGAAAATGTTCGCGTGAAGGCAGATCAACACAAAATTGATCGCTTGGCAGGTGAACTGAATTAGCGGGATTGTATTGTGGAAACGTCTACATACACGACAAATGTGGAGTAATAAAACCTACCCAGCAAAAAAAAACACAGACGGTTCGCGTTTTTGCCACCCGTTGCAAAATCTCGCGGAGCGCTCACAGATACACGTGCAATTTTTGTATTCTACAATTGTTCTCGAACTTGAAATCGTTCAGACTGGTGCGGTCCTCTTCGTAGCTCGACTGAGGAGCTTAATTGTAAGGCTGCGTCCACAAAATCGGGTCGATAAAATTAATGTCCTAATTATTTTTATCACCATGCGTAAATGTATCAGCAAAGTGCTCTTATGTGAAAATATATCAGTCATGCATAATTTATTTTCATTTATAGAGGAGGTCGGGCAAATTTATACATTAAAAACAATTAAAACAATATGTGTTTTTTTTATTTCTCTTATCACATTCGATTAGTAAGTAGAGCAATTCCAGCTATTAGTCACTTTTATCTCTTCAAAGGACCTGTTTACACACATTAAGTGTTTTCCGTGTTGATTTATCCTCGTCAAATTAATTTTTAGTACCGGTTCTTCGAAATGATGGCGTTTTTATTTCAGAAATATTGCATCATAACTTATTAACGAATACACTAAAATAATAAGGGTTGTAAGCAATTTTGCAGTCACCATTTAATACAACATACATGTACATGTAGTTTTTAAAACGCTAGAACATTTAGGTTTCGGTCTCAAAATGTCTCACTTGATTCATAGTGTTTGTTTTGCGGTAAATATTGCAAAATAATATCACTTAGTTATTCGCTTCAACATACACCAAGTTCAACAATAAATAGTTTACATCATTATAATATTAAAGGGACCTTTCCACGTTTTGGTAAATTGACAAATACATTTTTTTGTTTCAGATACGCACATTTTCGTTGTAGTTATGATATTTGTGAGGAAACAGTAAATAAATACTGAACCTTTACAATGCTCTAAACAACAATTATATGCATCTTTTGGCGATTTAAAAACCTGAAAATAAGAAAGCATCGCAACGCGAAACTATTTACTAATTTGCATAGTTCTGTTGTTGTTGTTAAATTTTGTGACACTATGAATATTGCTTATATAAAGTATAAAATACATCATTCATTTTATGAGCACGGATGGCCGAGTGGTCTAAGCCTTAGACTTTTACTACTGGTGTCAGTGGTTCGAGCCCTGTTGAGGGTTACTTTTTTCCTTTTTTAATTTTCTTTTTTTTTTTTTTTTATTGCAGCTTTTTAGATCCAATGTTTAAATTGATCAATATAAAGCATTTAATGATGAACTTTAATACATGCCAAAATATGTGAAAAGATCCCTTCAAATCTCATTTCAGTTGAGACCGACTCAACTTGCCGTCTCGACTTAAATATTATTACTTGATAAAGATGTAAGCAACGTTCTTCAAAAGGAGGTTAATTTATAACCATTTGCGGGAAATCGTCTACCAATTTTTCATTGTGTCACACCGGTCTTTACTGACCTGTGTGAATGCGCGCTAAGCATTGTGGGAAACGGACTTTTTTCCATCATGGCGTTGGTAAACATAATAAACACGGAAGTGAAAAATGGTAATTAATTATTATCAAAAACAGGCCCCATCAAACCGGGCCAGCTGTAATATATAGTTGGATGCAGTTTGTGATTCAAAAGGAGCTAATTTTCATGTCAGTCTATTGTTTGTAAGAATCACTAAACACGTAACTTAGACTAACTAAACATGTTGCAAGACTGTATCTTCGAAATAGTTAATAAATCTAAATCATAAATAAATATTTATAATTAAATACCTGCTGAAATTTGAGAACGTAAACGATTTAAAATAAACGCTGTGAACATTGCAAGGAATCTTACATGTAGGCCTAATGTGTGAGAGGATTAGTCAGGGATAAAATAAAATGGAGTTCGAAGGATCTAACATTTTGAGGAAGACGTCATGGTATCTTGGACATTTGGCACTTTCATATATTTATTTAGTAGATACTGAAAATGCTGAATGTGCTAATTGCAACATCAAAGACAAGCAGGTGAGATTTTTACAGCTTTTTTTTCTTGACATAATATTGTATGTTTTCCATTTAATTTATATGCCAGTGTTTTTTTTCACCATTTTGGGAATGGTTTCCGGTCATTTCCCCCCCCCCCCCCCCCCAAGACGTTTCCTCCCCAAGACGTTTCACTGCAAAGACAATTCCTCCCTAGACGTTTCCCCCCCATTTTAGTTTTAGTGCAGATGTTCCCCCCCCCCCCAATAAATTTATAATTGTTTGGTTGAAGTACAATCTTTGTTTATTATCAAAATTATTATTTTGTTTATGAAGTCTTTAATTAACTTTTAATATCTATGAAGCAGCTTGTATGGTTTTTTGGTTTTAGAATTGTTTTTTGGAGGGCTTAACTGTGTAATGATTGCATGTAAATCATTAGTAAGTGCATGTTGGTGTACTAGTGGAATACATGGAATATCCTCAAAATCTTACTGAGTATCTTATACATGTTGCTCAACACAAATGCAACCAAGAATAATGTGTAATCAAGACCCGTTTTGAATACACAATTAACACCTTATTTCAGTTTGAGTGAACCTGGGCAGGGTTGTGCAAATGCAGTGTTTGTTGTTTTTTATCCAATTAAATATGGTCAATTGGTGAAATGAAAATGGTAAAATCAAATTAAAATTAATTTCGACACTGTTTTCCTTGTAACAGATAAATATGATAAATAAATATTTACTTTGTAACTGTCAACATTTTTTTCATGCATTCATATGTTTATTATCAAATTATTGGATGTCACTGATATTTTATTTTTTACTAATAACTCATTTAGACTAAATAAAACAGAATTGAACTTTCCGTGCACATTATTTCATTATTAATAATATAATTTATTAGCAAATGTAATAAAAACTTATTGATATAAGAAACACAAAACACAATTACCCGTTTTTATTAAATGAATTTGTGGAATTTAAGGAAAAATTAATAACTTTATGAATTAAAAAAAAGGTAAATTTAAAGCAATTTATTAATAATAATTAAAACAGTGATAAACTACATAAAAATGTTTTTGTATGATAATGTACTAATCTCATCTTATGAATGACTATCCCCCTTCAAAGATGTCACCTAATCTCATCAATGATGATTAATGGGCCTGTATATTGCACCATAAGTACCCCTTTATACAATAGCTAAAATCTTGTTATATACACTTGCTAATCCAATTAACGCTTGTATATTGCACCATAAGTGCCTGATATATTGTTCAATGGTAGGTGTGTGTTGTTACTTAATATTAGTGAATACATAACTTTCCTATTATTTGCCTGGTTCTGAAAATATTTTCATCGTTGAGTTTCCTTTAATTTTTAAAGAATATTTTTGAGAGGTAACACCTGAGTACTACAAATCAATGTAAAATGTTCATACTAGCTGTATTGGGACATTATAATTTAAATGTTACAAAACAATTTTATTTACTTGTCTCAAAATAAATATCCCAATATGATATTTATTTAGTCAAAATAATTTGTGTTTCAGTTAAAACTTGGATATAGTTATTATTCTTCATTAAAAATCACAACCATTCCACTTTAAATGACCATCAAAGCTGTGTTTTTACTCAATTTTTCAAGGATCTCAATAAATGAAAGAAAAAATTCAGGTACTTATAAAAACAATTCTAATTAGATCTATTTAATTGGTAAAATTTGTTTGAGGCTTCCCTAAAAACAACCATAATAAATCATTTCACTGATCTA
The DNA here is from genome assembly GCF_020536995.1 of Dreissena polymorpha. Taxonomy (NCBI): domain Eukaryota; kingdom Metazoa; phylum Mollusca; class Bivalvia; order Myida; family Dreissenidae; genus Dreissena; species Dreissena polymorpha. The sequence continues at coordinate 34,982,397 of NC_068360.1, forward strand.
TTGATATATCTATTTAATAGGCAGAATGACAAACAGAACTAGTGTGGTTTCTAGGGTCATAAATCTGGTCCCTAAGCCTTAATTGGTAATAATATGCATGCAGTGTTATGTCTCTGAAAGTGACAATGAAGCAAATCTGCCCTTAGGCTATTTCATTTCACTCACACAAAAGGAGATAACTTGCTATTAATTTAATAGTTACTTCTAACTTGTCTCCTTTCTGTATTAAGAGGGTTTTCATATTTTAAAGTTCAATTGGTCTTCAAAAGAATAAGCAATCAAAGTTCTTGATTTTGCCAACAAATAATGTTTACCAATTGTGGGTCTACTCTACTTTCTTTTAATAATTATTTCTAATTATGTTTTTTTTTAAATTTTTATATCAATGGAAAATGAAATATTTTTTTACTATTTTGTTTAAAAAGTACTTAAAGAAATCCAGGCAAGAATACATGACAAGTAAGGGTTGTGTCAAGAAGGTGCCATTTAAGGCCCTATTATCAGTTTTGGATGCCCTAACCTGTATAGGTGAGAAGACTGTGAGAAGACTGGGGACGTGGGGCATGAGGAACAACTAATACACAGTAATTGACAGGTTCGTGTTGAATCAAGCACAGAATTTTCTGAGCATTCATGATTCATAAGAATTGAAAAAAAAAACAATCAACCAGAAAATTCCAGTTGACCAACTTTGACTTAATTGCATGAACAGGTATAAAATAGTGGGTATTAATAGCTTAAGACATTATTGGCAACATGTCTGTTTAATTTATATTATCAATATTGTTACCGGGTAATTAAGCATGGAATATTAATCAAAATTGGGGGTAAAGTTCAATCGACCAGTATTGACCAGTAATGACAAATTTGGGAGTATTGACCGGGGCGGTTTTAACCAGTAAAAACCGCCGGTTAAAACCGGGGGCGGTCGATTGGTGCCAACCCTGGGTGTACTAAAGGAATACTAGAGGAATACATGGGATATTCTCAAAATCTTACACATGTTGTTTTTAATATAATTAAATAGGATCAATTGATGAATTAATTCAGTTTGTGTAAACTTGGGCTGGGTTGTGGAACTATAGTTATTTGTTGTTATACAATTAAATTGGGTACTATGTAACTGTCAAAAAAACATATGCATTCACACGCATATAATCCAATTATTGGATGTCACTGATAATTTCAATTTTACTAGTAGGTAATTAAGACTAATTAAAACAGAATGGGACTTTCCTCGCAAAGTATTTCATTACTAATAATATAATACTATAATTAGCTAATTTAATCAAAACATATTGATATTTTAATAATTTAACTCAATGATATTAATAATATTAAAATTTTCCCCTAAAAACTAGGGCAGGAAGATAGGAAGGATTTTTTTTGGAAAATCAACAGTGTTGTCAGTGTAAAATATTTGCAAAGCTTCTTCTGAGTTTGAACTTCAGTTTTTCATTTTGTGACCTGCAACATATTCTATGCTACTTTATTTCACTATGGTAAGTCATTAATGTGTTATTTATTTTTCAACTATATAATGTGCTAATCTCATATAATGAATTACTACTCCATTTAAAAATGACACCTAATCTAAATTCATTAATACAATAGTTATAATTGTTTTATTGTAATTTGTAACATACTATTCCACTAAAAATAACCATCATAGAACATCAATGCCGTGCTTTTACTAAATTTTCAATGATTTCAATTATTTAAAGAAATAAATTTATCAGGCACTTATAAAAAAATATATAATAAGGGTGTCAACATTTAACAAACTGAACAAGTCAATTTGAACTTCTCTTGCAATGCAAATGGAGCCACTTGAAATATCAAATTGTTCCCATACTAGTCGGCAATATAACTATGACATTGTGTCTTTTCAAAACATGCATCAGACACACCTTCTGAAACTTTTTAAGCGGTTTTGAAAACGCTATTTCATTGCAAACTTTCGTCAATAAAGGATACATGTTGTAATACAACCGAAAGTGAAAGTTCTTTTTTTTTTAAAATGAATAAAGAGCGAAATAGTTGAAAACTAACGAAAATTATAATTGATACTAACATAAGACCGTAAGACTGAACAAAATAATACTTAACTTTTAAATCATAACATGAATATTTACTTATAAAGCAAATTCTTCATTCATCCGCGGACTTCTTTGTGTCGTAGTCATAAATGCCTCCAAATGGAGGTGCGTGATGCGTCTAAGTATAGAGGTGACAATAACGTAGTGACGTCACCATCTATGTATAGAATGCCAATTTTTAGGTTACAATATACTAAATCTTTTTGGTAGAAGAATGTCTGCGGCTAAGCCGAGGGCCACTTGATAAGGGTTGTTGATGGTAAAACCGGTAATTATACTAATTTGTTATCATGTACACAGGCAACTAAGCATATTTATGATGCTTAAGGTGTGAAATACTGTCCTAATCAGTTTTGTGGTCACTCAAACTCTTGCCGTCGTGCAATTCCCATGCAGTTTGTATCGATTATTCCGCGTCCTGACACGTAAAGCTCCTGCTCTGTTGGCAGCAGAAGTTGGCACTCAACATGTTTATCCTTGTTCCTGAGCATGAATGCAGCACAGCTGAGTTGATTTGCTACTTGTTACCCTACAATTAGCTTGTGTTTGGTACTGTTTTCTCACAATATGCTTACAGTCATGGTTCCGGCTTGAGAAGATGTCGCGTCCGACTTAAACATAGGATTGTTGTAGCGAGTGTCCCCTTCATCGTTTACATTAGAGGGATCTTTTTGACAAAATTTGGCACTTTCAGCAACCAGTTTTGTTTTTTATTTGGTAAATGCTTCTCTCATTCAGTGATTTAAGGGCAGTATTGACTTTATTCGCTTGTCTTTGCATACAGAGGTGACATGGATCAATAATGTTTGATGTGTTGAGAATTCTGCGGGAAGCTGTGTCCCCAAAAGAAGTACTAGAAACCCCTTTCAGGAAGCCTGCATTGATCTGAGCTGCCTTTCTGCCCCTGTTACTACATGGAACCTCATTTCTAAGCTTAAAATGCTTGCCTACATATATGTATCTTGTTCATTTTAACCTTTCCGTCCATTCTATACCCCCAAAATGAGCATTTTTTCTTTCGCTTGGTTCTGAATCCCCATTTTTTACCCAGATTGCCACCATAAAAATAGTCAAAAGTACTTATTTTGTGCCCAAAATATGAAAATTTGTATTCTCTTGAACCTCTAAATGACAGCTGGCAATGCATATTGACCATCTGCTGCAGTTTAAAGGCACCCATGACATTATATGCTAGGATATATCATTGGCCTCTGGCAAATAAATGGGCTCCGAGCGACAAGGCGCGTTTCAAGATTTCACACTTTTATTGGTGCTAAACAACAAGTTATTGGAAGCTTATTGATTTCTTCTCTTCAAAGTATCTTTGATCTCTCATTTGTACTAATTTGTTTATTGTCTTGGATGAAATTGGATTTTCTTTGCTTTGAAATTGACATTTTTGGGGTGATTTAAAAAAAAACACACAAAAAAGACATTATCAAAATTGCTTAGAGTGAAAATATCTAACAAATTCATTCTTTCACCACCCCGCATAAGCCCCACGTGCATGTCCATTTGGTTTGTTTTGGTATTTTGTTGCAGATATTGAACTTAGCACATTTAAACCTTAAAGGGACATTTAAGCTTTAACAGGCCTAAAATGGCCTTCTTTGGACCGAAAACACCTGCGTGTGAAAATATGAAAAAAAATGGCCAAACGGACAGATAATCCAGCCAAACTTATTACATGTGTGCAATATGAATAGGGAGATAAGAATAAGCAAGAAAAACACATTTTAATCAGAAGATATTTTTCCTTTAAACTAGCTTTAGGTAAAAAATGTAATATCATCTGCAAGTGCAAAATATGACTGGGAAAGCTGATTTTTGGTCATTTCTTAGCAAAAGAGAAGAAAATTAGTGCATTAAATGCATGAATTCAGATTATTTGACCTGGAATAGTTCGTCACCTTAGCGCAAAACAGTGATAAGTGACATTTTTTTCAAAAATGACTTTTTTGCTTAAAATGATCTAAAATGATGTCATACATGTCCTAAATAAATATCAGAATGGTATTCCAGTTTAATTGGTACTTTTTAAGAAAATGTCATACTGTAATATTTGCACACATAATTTTGTTTGGTGCAGTAAGTAAATAAGTGCACTTGTCTACTTACTGCACCAATGTTCTTTTCATTTAAACTGCTTTGCATTGTGCAAGAAAGTCACAAGTGCACTTGTTCACTTATTGCACCAAAATAAGATTGATTTCCAGAAAAGTTATTTGGTGTAATATAGTGATAAGTGTAATATATCAAGGCCAAATGATGATATCAGAGCTAGAAACTATGCATTTAATCCCAGTTAAAGGGACATTAACACATAGAGGAATGTTGGAAAATTAAAACAAAGCAATTGAACCATAAACTTAATTAAAATCAACTTGAACACCAAACTGTACATAAAATAACAACGGGGTCACCTAGAAATATCCAATTTTCATAATATTTGCATAATCATTGACACACTGATATTCTAATGTCAGGTACGTTATATTCATTTTAACACATCAATACATTTTAATCAACTCGCACAGATTCAATTATTATTTATCATTATATGTGGTAATTTGTGCTAAACAGATTCCTGACTGTTATTTCATTTTTTGTTAATCATTTGAATTTATGTCATCATTTTTTAAAAATTACTTAACAAGTTTTCACAAGGGGTGTTTGTTAAATCATGCTGTTCATTTAAATGATTATATAAATGACATTTGAACAACGTTGGTTTAAAAATCAAATTCAAACATACATTTTTACGAAAACATCATAAATATTTTCTTACAAAGAAAAAAATAATATCTCAGCTCAAATCAAGTTATTAACAACCTTTGGATTTTTAACGTACCTGACCATCAAGCGTACATACGTATAATTCAAAGAATCTTTATAAGCATGCCTAATTCGTTTCATTGATACACATGTTTCATACAAAAATGATAAAAATCTAATGGCTTAACTTGAAAAATCTTTAAATACACATGTACATGGAAAAACATAGATTTAAAGAACTCTTAAAGTCCAACAGATAAAGCGTCATATCGACGCGAAACGATATTTTGGGAAACTACGAGGATTGCTTATATAGCTATAAAATACATCCGCTCAAAACATGAGCGTGGATGGTTGAGTGGTTTAGGCTGGAGGCTTTTTACTCCAGGAATCCAGGGGTCAGTGGTTCGAGCCCTGTTGAGGTTTATTTTTTTACTTTTTTAAAATTGTATTCTTGTTTTTTTACAGGCGATTTTTAGTTCAAATGTTTAAATTTATCAATATAAAGCATTTAAAGCATTTAATGACAAGCTTCAATACATGCCAAAATCTGTTGGATGGCACCTTAAACGTGCTTGACAAGTCTATTTCGTTCCTATAGACAACATGCAATAACAACCAAGTCAACTATGTTTACATTTTCAAATAACAAACATTATGATTAAAACGTTCACATTTAATAAACACAACCATTTATGAGTTCTACAGTAGTTTATATACAAACTTCTTAGAACTATTTTCGAGTCCACATACCTGACACTTTTTGTCAAAACAATCAATTTTCACAAAACAAACTACATAAACTGCCTTTTGCTTTTGCTATAAGCCATTGGCTATTGAAAGTGGTGTCAAAAAACATGTAATGGGCATCTTCAAGTTTAAACTGCCTTTTGCTTTTGCTGCAAGCAGTTGGCTCTTGGATTTCACGTACAAACCGGTCAAATTCAACATCTTGTACGTCATCTCTTAACGGCCACGTAAACAAATCTCCTTTCCCTTAAGTTTCCTCCACGATATCATCCAACTTTACAAGATAGTATGCGTCTTCAGTGCTCCAGCTAGGATTTGAAAAGGGCAGGGAGGGCTTTTTGTCAAAAGGACACTTTCAACGTGCAGTATTTTGTCAAAAGTGCACTTTCAAGTGCGCTTGCTTCTCTGGAATGCTTCCCGTTGCTGCTGCATGTTCATTTATATGTTTTTAATAAGTGTTAGAATATATTATTCCCATTATTATTAAACCATTCAATGTCTACAATGAGGAATAAATAAATAACAATGTAATAAGAGATTCATTACCGGTAATTATCATAATTTAATTAAAAAAAAAAATTAAAAAATAAAGGCAGGGGGAGGGGGGCACCTAGGAAGGGCAGGGCGGAGGTTCGGAATCCTTCAATTAAGACCTAGCTGGAGCACTGGTCTTTGACTGGTTTGATCAATGGGGATTCATTTTTATCTGAGACTTTGGGCAACACATTTTCATCTGCGATATGTATATGTAAAGAGCCATTTCTGTCTGCGCACATTTCAGGTATGTTTAGCTTCTGTACTTTTTTCTGTTTTCATCGACATTTCCTTCATGATCTATCAACTTCCGTTTAAGTGAACATTCGCGTAGGCTGGCTTCGTTACTTACATTGTGTTTTTCTGGTACAGTGTCTATTTTCCAGTGTCCACAGCCTTTTGAACAGGATTCATAATAATATGAGACCTTGGCGGTATATAACTGATTGTGTGCAGCAAATAATGCATGCAACTTTATGGTTCCCGAAACAGAATTCGGTTTTTTTCATCTCGAGTTCTTTTGCTGTGGTTTCATACTCAGTTTCATTATAAAACACAGTCATACTCGATGCTTTCATGTCAGGGACTAGTTTTTTTTCAAGATCGTGACCACCACTGTGGAATTATGGTTTGTGACATCAGAAACAAAAATCAAATTCTTGTGTTTCAGCTCTTCTTCTTCTTTATAGTAAGCAACTACCGGGTGCAGTGTAACTCCACTGTTCCAATAAGCGCTTTGAAATTCATCGCCGTTGCTGCATGTGAAATTTTCTGCAAAATCCATATGGATCAATATTTCATTTTTTGGCAAGTTGGCTTTTAGATTTCTTATGGCCGTATATTGCGTCTTCACCCTAGAAACATGCTGTAAGAAATATCGGAACTGCTGTTGTGTATGTTTGATTATACTCTTCTTTTGTGTTCTTGGATTTAACTTATTTCATTTTCTTCTTTCCCTCTTCTCCTACGCGTTTCAACTCCTCAAACTCGACTTCTGTGTCATCCTGTATTTTATTGGTTAGCATATCTGTCATGTCCTGTTCAGATACTTTCTTGCTAACCGTTTCTTGGTTTGGTGAAATATCAATTCCTACAGAGCGAATGCTTTTAAATTTCATAGCAAAATTTTTATGTTTGCTGCATGAACATGTATTTCAGGTTATCAGCTTTGTCAAAAGTATATAGTCAGGATGCAGGCAACAAAAAAACGATTTTGATATTTTGGTATTTGGGTTTTCAGCACAGAACTCGTGTCGCTCCATGAAGTTGATCGCCTCCCTTTTGATTCTTTCTCTTTCCAGGAAATTTCTTCTCTTTGGAATAGCCATCAATGCCTTTGCAGTGGCCCGTCTTAGTACTTTTCTCGAAATCCCTGTTTATTTACTTAGCGTGGAAATACATTTGTACTTCTTAAGGATACTGCCGCTCACAATATTTGCAATTGCCTTGCCTGAAAGGACTTATAGACCTGGTTACAAGCAGACCATTCCTCAGCCTAAATATAACAGTCTAGTGATGCATTCTACAAAGATTTGCCCTGTGAGTGATAATCAAATTTTACTGTTGTTTTTACTCTCAGCTACAATAATGATCAAATTTATGCTGGATACTTTTTCCTGTAGTGTTTTGTAAGAAATCATGGTATTTTGCAACAAAATTTAAGAAGAAAACTTGAACTTTTATCTACTTAAAGTTAAAAAGTGCAACAAAATTCTCCAGTTTTATTAAAAGTGTATGTGGGCTTATCGGTTACCTTTTTATATATCAAAACTTGTATACTGGGAGTATGACAGCAAAATTCAAGATGATAGTACTGTAAACTTCAGCCAAGGTGAAGCCATGAAATTGTAATGTTTCATCAATATAGAAGAAAAAGCCATGTAGTAAAAGATGTCTTGTTTGTCTTATTGGTTAAACTTTTTGTCATTCAAATTTGACAAATTGTATTTAACTCGCATTAAATAATATTAGCCGAAGTATACTGTATGGTGATGTTGTCATACTCCTCAATTTGTGCCTGTTCCAATGAAATTATTTTCTGAAGTTTACAAATTAAATTTCGATGCTTGTTGTTACAAATATAATTATGTTAAATGAAATACCAGTGTAATATTATTGTTTAAAGTTGATTTATAAATTATCAAACAATACATGTATTTTTTCATAAATATGCAAGATGTTTCTTTTAAAATGAAAATTTTTTCATTTCATCTTAAGAAGATTCATAATGCTATGCATGGCAGAACCCCAGTGCTCATAATTTTGCTTCTTACATCAAAATTGGTGTAAACATTATTTTGTTTTCAATATCCTTAAACATTTTATTCTTAATTTTACTAGAAATTCAGTAAATTGTTTGATTTTAAACCATAATAACTTACCTTATTCAGTTATTGCACAAAGAATGTCCAGTGCAATATAGTAATAAGTGCACTTGTTACAGTATTGCACTAAAAATATTTCAGTGTCAAATGAAGTTATCTGCAAATTCATCAAATATAATATTACTTGGAAGCAATATACTGAAATACATTTTATCTAATATATTTTTAGTTAAAAAACTGTATAAAAATGTTAACAGTGTTAAAATCAAAGCTCAATCTTTTATAACAATCAGTTTTTTTACTCTCCTGTAAAATTTTGAAATATGGACTTATCACTGTTTTACACTAAGGTGACGAGTTGTTTTTCAAGTTGACCCCCCACCCTTGTATAGCCAAATAAGGGCTAAATTGCTTTCCGACTTAAATTCAAAGGCATTTTGGTTGACTGTGTAGCGTTATTGTGCTACATGCAGTCAGAATTCAACGCCAAGGACTCCGCAATCCAGTAACGCAACAATAGCTTGTGCGTAAAGCATGAACATTCAAACAGAGCCCCATTTTACCTACATGAAATTGCGGACATTTTTACAGTTTTGACAGTGCAACAGATGCTTAACTGAGCCAGCTTTCATATTTAGTACAATCATGCATATAACAAGCTTTATCACCTCATATTAGTCATAGAAATACACTTAAAATACATAAATGCATGTTTTTTTCTTAATTTTATATCTATTTCTATTGGGTATTTTGACTTTTTCAGGTAGAAGAATGTCTGCGGCTAAGCCGAGGGCCACTTGATAAGGGTTGTTGATGGTAAAACAGGTAATTATACTAATTTGTTATCATGTACACAGGCAACTAAGCATATTTATGATGCTTAAGGTGTGAAATACTGTCCTAATCAGTTTTGTGGTCACTCAAACTCTTGCCGTCGTGCAATTCCCATGCAGTTTGTATCGATTATTCCGCGTCCTGACACGTAAAGCTCCTGCTCTGTTGGCAGCAGAAGTTGGCACTCAACTTGTTTATCCTTGTTCCTGAGCATGAATGCAGCACAGCTGAGTTGATTTGCTACTTGTTACCCTACAATTAACTTGTGTTTGGTACTGTTTTCTCACAATATGCTTACAGTCATGGTTCCGGCTTGAGAAGATGTCGCGTCCGACTTAAACATAGGATTGTTGTAGCGAGTGTCCCCTTCATCGTTTACATTAGAGGGATCTTTTTGACAAAATTTGGCACTTTCAGCAACCAGTTTTGTTTTTTATTTGGTAAATGCTTCTCTCATTCAGTGATTTAAGGGCAGTATTGACTTTATTCGCTTGTCTTTGCATACAGAGGTGACATGGATCAATGATGTTTGATGTGTTGAGAATTCTGCGGGAAGCTGTGTCCCCAAAAGAAGTACTAGAAACCCCTTTCAGGAAGCCTGCATTGATCTGAGCTGCCTTTCTGCCCCTGTTACTACATGGAACCTCATTTCTAAGCTTAAAATGCTTGCCTACATATATGTATCTTGTTCATTTTAACCTTTCCGTCCATTCTATACCCCCAAAATGAGCATTTTTTCTTTCGCTTGGTTCTGAATCCCCATTTTTTACCCAGATTGCCACCATAAAAATAGTCAAAAGTACTTATTTTGTGCCCAAAATATGAAAATTTGTATTCTCTTGAACCTCTAAATGACAGCTGGCAATGCATATTGACCATCTGCTGCAGTTTAAAGGCACCCATGACATTATATGCTAGGATATATCATTGGCCTCTGGCAAATAAATGGGCTCTGAGCGACAAGGCGCGTTTCAAGATTTCACACTTTTATTGGTGCTAAACAACAAGTTATTGGAAGCTTATTGATTTCTTCTCTTCAGAGTATCTTTGATCTCTCATTTGTACTAATTTGTTTATTGTCTTGGATGAAATTGGATTTTCTTTGCTTTGAAATTGACATTTTTGGGGTGATTTAAAAAAAAACACACAAAAAAGACATTATCAAAATTGCTTAGAGTGAAAATATCTAACAAATTCATTCTTTCACCACCCCGCATAAGCCCCACGTGCATGTCCATTTGGTTTGTTTTGGTATTTTGTTGCAGATATTGAACTTAGCACATTTAAACCTTAAAGGGACATTTAAGCTTTAACAGGCCTAAAATGGCCTTCTTTGGACCGAAAACACCTGCGTGTGAAAATATGAAAAAAAATGGCCAAACGGACAGATAATCCAGCCAAACTTATTACATGTGTGCAATATGAATAGGGAGATAAGAATATGCAAGAAAAACACATTTTAATCAGAAGATATTTTTCCTTTAGGTTACAATATACTAAATCTTTTTGGAGTGCAATGCTATACTCTCTAAAAACCTGAACATCATTTATTTGAAGACACGGTTCTCTGTAGGGTCACTTGCCATGACTTTATTTTAGTATATTTCTGTGTGCATGTGGCAGGGAAAACATTGTTGTTTACTAGAAATTCACTCTTTTATCTGAAGATTGGAGACTACATAAGACTTTGACAGATGGCGGGAAACCCTCATGAACTGGATAGAAGCCGGTAAATAGATGGCCGTAAAACAGTGACTTTTGATTCGTGGCGAGTTCTTTCTTACATGTCGCGTGACCTATCTTTTTTATTGCTTAAATCAATTCGGCTTGGAATGCTCTTCGAGAAAAGGTATGGTTATGAGGGTCTCTATGCGCAAAAGTTTGACTTTATTTTTCGTTAAAGTTATTGCATTTACATTGAATTTGTGTAGGAAATCTTTTACTATATTGTAACCTAAACTAGCTTTAGGTAAAAAATGTAATATCATCTGCAAGTGCAAAATATGACTGGGAAAGCTGATTTTTGGTCATTTCTTAGCAAAAGAGAAGAAAATTAGTGCATTAAATGCATGAATTCAGATTATTTGACCTGGAATAGTTGTTTTTCAAGTTGACCCCCCACCCTTGTATAGCCAAATAAGGGCTAAATTGCTTTCCGACTTAAATTCAAAGGCATTTTGGTTGACTGTGTAGCGTTATTGTGCTACATGCAGTCAGAATTCAACGCCAAGGACTCCGCAATCCAGTAACGCAACAATAGCTTGTGCGTAAAGCATGAACATTCAAACAGAGCCCCATTTTACCTACATGAAATTGCGGACATTTTTACAGTTTTGACAGTGCAACAGATGCTTAACTGAGCCAGCTTTCATATTTAGTACAATCATGCATATAACAAGCTTTATCACCTCATATTAGTCATAGAAATACACTTAAAATACATAAATGCATGTTTTTTTCTTCATTTTATATCTATTTCTATTGGGTATTTTGACTTTTTCAGGTAGAAGAATGTCTGCGGCTAAGCCGAGGGCCACTTGATAAGGGTTGTTGATGGTAAAACAGGTAATTATACTAATTTGTTATCATGTACACAGGCAACTAAGCATATTTATGATGCTTAAGGTGTGAAATACTGTCCTAATCAGTTTTGTGGTCACTCAAACTCTTGCCGTCGTGCAATTCCCATGCAGTTTGTATCGATTATTCCGCGTCCTGACACGTAAAGCTCCTGCTCTGTTGGCAGCAGAAGTTGGCACTCAACATGTTTATCCTTGTTCCTGAGCATGAATGCAGCACAGCTGAGTTGATTTGCTACTTGTTACCCTACAATTAGCTTGTGTTTGGTACTGTTTTCTCACAATATGCTTACAGTCATGGTTCCGGCTTGAGAAGATGTCGCGTCCGACTTAAACATAGGATTGTTGTAGCGAGTGTCCCCTTCATCGTTTACATTAGAGGGATCTTTTTGACAAAATTTGGCACTTTCAGCAACCAGTTTTGTTTTTTATTTGGTAAATGCTTCTCTCATTCAGTGATTTAAGGGCAGTATTGACTTTATTCGCTTGTCTTTGCATACAGAGGTGACATGGATCAATGATGTTTGATGTGTTGAGAATTCTGCGGGAAGCTGTGTCCCCAAAAGAAGTACTAGAAACCCCTTTCAGGAAGCCTGCATTGATCTGAGCTGCCTTTCTGCCCCTGTTACTACATGGAACCTCATTTCTAAGCTTAAAATGCTTGCCTACATATATGTATCTTGTTCATTTTAACCTTTTCGTCCATTCTATACCCCCAAAATGAGCATTTTTTCTTTCGCTTGGTTCTGAATCCCCATTTTTTACCCAGATTGCCACCATAAAAATAGTCAAAAGTACTTATTTTGTGCCCAAAATATGAAAATTTGTATTCTCTTGAACCTCTAAATGACAGCTGGCAATGCATATTGACCATCTGCTGCAGTTTAAAGGCACCCATGACATTATATGCTAGGATATATCATTGGCCTCTGGCAAATAAATGGGCTCCGAGCGACAAGGCGCGTTTCAAGATTTCACACTTTTATTGGTGCTAAACAACAAGTTATTGGAAGCTTATTGATTTCTTCTCTTCAAAGTATCTTTGATCTCTCATTTGTACTAATTTGTTTATTGTCTTGGATGAAATTGGATTTTCTTTGCTTTGAAATTGACATTTTTGGGGTGGAAAAAAAAAAAACACACAAAAAAGACATTATCAAAATTGCTTAGAGTGAAAATATCTAACAAATTCATTCTTTCACCACCCCGCATAAGCCCCACGTGCATGTCCATTTGGTTTGTTTTGGTATTTTGTTGCAGATATTGAACTTAGCACATTTAAACCTTAAAGGGACATTTAAGCTTTAACAGGCCTAAAATGGCCTTCTTTGGACCGAAAACACCTGCGTGTGAAAATATGAAAAAAAATGGCCAAACAGACAGATAATCCAGCCAAACTTATTACATGTGTGCAATATGAATAGGGAGATAAGAATATGCAAGAAAAACACATTTTAATCAGAAGATATTTTTCCTTTATAAACTAGCTTTAGGTAAAAAATGTAATATCATCTGCAAGTGCAAAATATGACTGGGAAAGCTGATTTTTGGTCATTTCTTAGCAAAAGAGAAGAAAATTAGTGCATTAAATGCATGAATTCAGATTATTTGACCTGGAATAGTTGTTTTTCAAGTTGACCCCCCACCCTTGTATAGCCAAATAAGGGCTAAATTGCTTTCCGACTTAAATTCAAAGGCATTTTGGTTGACTGTGTAGCGTTATTGTGCTACATGCAGTCAGAATTCAACGCCAAGGACTCCGCAATCCAGTAACGCAACAATAGCTTGTGCGTAAAGCATGAACATTCAAACAGAGCCCCATTTTACCTACATGAAATTGCGGACATTTTTACAGTTTTGACAGTGCAACAGATGCTTAACTGAGCCAGCTTTCATATTTAGTACAATCATGCATATAACAAGCTTTATCACCTCATATTAGTCATAGAAATACACTTAAAATACATAAATGCATGTTTTTTTCTTCATTTTATATCTATTTCTATTGGGTATTTTGACTTTTTCAGGTAGAAGAATGTCTGCGGCTAAGCCGAGGGCCACTTGATAAGGGTTGTTGATGGTAAAACAGGTAATTATACTAATTTGTTATCATGTACACAGGCAACTAAGCATATTTATGATGCTTAAGGTGTGAAATACTGTCCTAATCAGTTTTGTGGTCACTCAAACTCTTGCCGTCGTGCAATTCCCATGCAGTTTGTATCGATTATTCCGCGTCCTGACACGTAAAGCTCCTGCTCTGTTGGCAGCAGAAGTTGGCACTCAACATGTTTATCCTTGTTCCTGAGCATGAATGCAGCACAGCTGAGTTGATTTGCTACTTGTTACCCTACAATTAGCTTGTGTTTGGTACTGTTTTCTCACAATATGCTTACAGTCATGGTTCCGGCTTGAGAAGATGTCGCGTCCGACTTAAACATAGGATTGTTGTAGCGAGTGTCCCCTTCATCGTTTACATTAGAGGGATCTTTTTGACAAAATTTGGCACTTTCAGCAACCAGTTTTGTTTTTTATTTGGTAAATGCTTCTCTCATTCAGTGATTTAAGGGCAGTATTGACTTTATTCGCTTGTCTTTGCATACAGAGGTGACATGGATCAATGATGTTTGGTGTGCTGAGAATTCTGTGGGAAGCTGTGTCCCCAAAAGTACTAGAAACCCCTTTCAGGAAGCCTGCATTGATCTGAGCTGCCTTTCTGCCCCTGTTACTACATGGAACCTCATTTCTAAGCTTAAAATGCTTGCCTACATATATGTATCTTGTTCATTTTAACCTTTCCGTCCATTCTATACCCCCAAAATGAGCATTTTTTCTTTCGCTTGGTTCTGAATCCCCATTTTTTACCCAGATTGCCACCATAAAAATAGTCAAAAGTACTTATTTTGTGCCCAAAATATGAAAATTTGTATTCTCTTGAACCTCTAAATGACAGCTGGCAATGCATATTGACCATCTGCTGCAGTTTAAAGGCACCCATGACATTATATGCTAGGATATATCATTGGCCTCTGGCAAATAAATGGGCTCCGAGCGACAAGGCGCGTTTCAAGATTTCACACTTTTATTGGTGCTAAACAACAAGTTATTGGAAGCTTATTGATTTCTTCTCTTCAAAGTATCTTTGATCTCTCATTTGTACTAATTTGTTTATTGTCTTGGATGAAATTGGATTTTCTTTGCTTTGAAATTGACATTTTTGGGGTGATTTAAAAAAAAACACACAAAAAAGACATTATCAAAATTGCTTAGAGTGAAAATATCTAACAAATTCATTCTTTCACCACCCCCCATAAGCCCCACGTGCATGTCCATTTGGTTTGTTTTGGTATTTTGTTGCAGATATTGAACTTAGCACATTTAAACCTTAAAGGGACATTTAAGCTTTAACAGGCCTAAAATGGCCTTCTTTGGACCGAAAACACCTGCGTGTGAAAATATGAAAAAAAATGGCCAAACGGACAGATAATCCAGCCAAACTTATTACATGTGTGCAATATGAATAGGGAGATAAGAATATGCAAGAAAAACACATTTTAATCAGAAGATATTTTTCCTTTAAACTAGCTTTAGGTAAAAAATGTAATATCATCTGCAAGTGCAAAATATGACTGGGAAAGCTGATTTTTGGTCATTTCTTAGCAAAAGAGATGAAAATTAGTGCATTAAATGCATGAATTCAGATTATTTGACCTGGAATAGTTGTTTTTCAAGTTGACCCCCCACCCTTGTATAGCCAAATAAGGGCTAAATTGCTTTCCGACTTAAATTCAAAGGCATTTTGGTTGACTGTGTAGCGTTATTGTGCTACATGCAGTCAGAATTCAACGCCAAGGACTCCGCAATCCAGTAACGCAACAATAGCTTGTGCGTAAAGCATGAACATTCAAACAGAGCCCCATTTTACCTACATGAAATTGCGGACATTTTTACAGTTTTGACAGTGCAACAGATGCTTAACTGAGCCAGCTTTCATATTTAGTACAATCATGCATATAACAAGCTTTATCACCTCATATTAGTCATAGAAATACACTTAAAATACATAAATGCATGTTTTTTTTCTTCATTTTATATCTATTTCTATTGGGTATTTTGACTTTTTCAGGTAGAAGAATGTCTGCGGCTAAGCCGAGGGCCACTTGATAAGGGTTGTTGATGGTAAAACAGGTAATTATACTAATTTGTTATCATGTACACAGGCAACTAAGCATATTTATGATGCTTAAGATGTGAAATACTGTCCTAATCAGTTTTGTGGTCACTCAAACTCTTGCCGTCGTGCAATTCCCATGCAGTTTGTATCGATTATTCCGCGTCCTGACACGTAAAGCTCCTGCTCTGTTGGCAGCAGAAGTTGGCACTCAACATGTTTATCCTTGTTCCTGAGCATGAATGCAGCACAGCTGAGTTGATTTGCTACTTGTTACCCTACAATTAGCGTGTGTTTGGTACTGTTTTCTCACAATATGCTTACAGTCATGGTTCCGGCTTGAGAAGATGTCGCGTCCGACTTAAACATAGGATTGTTGTAGCGAGTGTCCCCTTCATCGTTTACATTAGAGGGATCTTTTTGACAAAATTTGGCACTTTCAGCAACCAGTTTTGTTTTTTATTTGGTAAATGCTTCTCTCATTCAGTGATTTAAGGGCAGTATTGACTTTATTCGCTTGTCTTTGCATACAGAGGTGACATGGATCAATGATGTTTGATGTGTTGAGAATTCTGCGGGAAGCTGTGTCCCCAAAAGAAGTACTAGAAACCCCTTTCAGGAAGCCTGCATTGATCTGAGCTGCCTTTCTGCCCCTGTTACTACATGGAACCTCATTTCTAAGCTTAAAATGCTTGCCTACATATATGTATCTTGTTCATTTTAACCTTTCCGTCCATTCTATACCCCCAAAATGAGCATTTTTTCTTTCGCTTGGTTCTGAATCCCCATTTTTTACCCAGATTGCCACCATAAAAATAGTCAAAAGTACTTATTTTGTGCCCAAAATATGAAAATTTGTATTCTCTTGAACCTCTAAATGACAGCTGGCAATGCATATTGACCATCTGCTGCAGTTTAAAGGCACCCATGACATTATATGCTAGGATATATCATTGGCCTCTGGCAAATAAATGGGCTCCGAGCGACAAGGCGCGTTTCAAGATTTCACACTTTTATTGGTGCTAAACAACAAGTTATTGGAAGCTTATTGATTTCTTCTCTTCAAAGTATCTTTGATCTCTCATTTGTACTAATTTGTTTATTGTCTTGGATGAAATTGGATTTTCTTTGCTTTGAAATTGACATTTTTGGGGTGATTTAAAAAAAAACACACAAAAAAGACATTATCAAAATTGCTTAGAGTGAAAATATCTAACAAATTCATTCTTTCACCACCCCCGCATAAGCCCCACGTGCATGTCCATTTGGTTTGTTTTGGTATTTTGTTGCAGATATTGAACTTAGCACATTTAAACCTTAAAGGGACATTTAAGCTTTAACAGGCCTAAAATGGCCTTCTTTGGACCGAAAACACCTGCGTGTGAAAATATGAAAAAAAATGGCCAAACGGACAGATAATCCAGCCAAACTTATTACATGTGTGCAATATGAATAGGGAGATAAGAATATGCAAGAAAAACACATTTTAATCAGAAGATATTTTTCCTTTAAACTAGCTTTAGGTAAAAAATGTAATATCATCTGCAAGTGCAAAATATGACTGGGAAAGCTGATTTTTGGTCATTTCTTAGCAAAAGAGAAGAAAATTAGTGCATTAAATGCATGAATTCAGATTATTTGACCTGGAATAGTTGTTTTTCAAGTTGACCCCCCACCCTTGTATAGCCAAATAAGGGCTAAATTGCTTTCCGACTTAAATTCAAAGGCATTTTGGTTGACTGTGTAGCGTTATTGTGCTACATGCAGTCAGAATTCAACGCCAAGGACTCCGCAATCCAGTAACGCAACAATAGCTTGTGCGTAAAGCATGAACATTCAAACAGAGCCCCATTTTACCTACATGAAATTGCGGACATTTTTACAGTTTTGACAGTGCAACAGATGCTTAACTGAGCCAGCTTTCATATTTAGTACAATCATGCATATAACAAGCTTTATCACCTCATATTAGTCATAGAAATACACTTAAAATACATAAATGCATGTTTTTTTCTTCATTTTATATCTATTTCTATTGGGTATTTTGACTTTTTCAGGTAGAAGAATGTCTGCGGCTAAGCCGAGGGCCACTTGATAAGGGTTGTTGATGGTAAAACAGGTAATTATACTAATTTGTTATCATGTACACAGGCAACTAAGCATATTTATGATGCTTAAGGTGTGAAATACTGTCCTAATCAGTTTTGTGGTCACTCAAACTCTTGCCGTCGTGCAATTCCCATGCAGTTTGTATCGATTATTCCGCGTCCTGACACGTAAAGCTCCTGCTCTGTTGGCAGCAGAAGTTGGCACTCAACATGTTTATCCTTGTTCCTGAGCATGAATGCAGCACAGCTGAGTTGATTTGCTACTTGTTACCCTACAATTAGCTTGTGTTTGGTACTGTTTTCTCACAATATGCTTACAGTCATGGTTCCGGCTTGAGAAGATGTCGCGTCCGACTTAAACATAGGATTGTTGTAGCGAGTGTCCCCTTCATCGTTTACATTAGAGGGATCTTTTTGACAAAATTTGGCACTTTCAGCAACCAGTTTTGTTTTTTATTTGGTAAATGCTTCTCTCATTCAGTGATTTAAGGGCAGTATTGACTTTATTCGCTTGTCTTTGCATACAGAGGTGACATGGATCAATGATGTTTGATGTGTTGAGAATTCTGCGGGAAGCTGTGTCCCCAAAAGAAGTACTAGAAACCCCTTTCAGGAAGCCTGCATTGATCTGAGCTGCCTTTCTGCCCCTGTTACTACATGGAACCTCATTTCTAAGCTTAAAATGCTTGCCTACATATATGTATCTTGTTCATTTTAACCTTTCCGTCCATTCTATACCCCCAAAATGAGCATTTTTTTCTTTCGCTTGGTTCTGAATCCCCATTTTTTACCCAGATTGCCACCATAAAAATAGTCAAAAGTACTTATTTTGTGCCCAAAATATGAAAATTTGTATTCTCTTGAACCTCTAAATGACAGCTGGCAATGCATATTGACCATCTGCTGCAGTTTAAAGGCACCCATGACATTATATGCTAGGATATATCATTGGCCTCTGGCAAATAAATGGGCTCCGAGCGACAAGGCGCGTTTCAAGATTTCACACTTTTATTGGTGCTAAACAACAAGTTATTGGAAGCTTATTGATTTCTTCTCTTCAAAGTATCTTTGATCTCTCATTTGTACTAATTTGTTTATTGTCTTGGATGAAATTGGATTTTCTTTGCTTTGAAATTGACATTTTTGGGGTGATTTAAAAAAAAACACACAAAAAAGACATTATCAAAATTGCTTAGAGTGAAAATATCTAACAAATTCATTCTTTCACCACCCCGCATAAGCCCCACGTGCATGTCCATTTGGTTTGTTTTGGTATTTTGTTGCAGATATTGAACTTAGCACATTTAAACCTTAAAGGGACATTTAAGCTTTAACAGGCCTAAAATGGCCTTCTTTGGACCGAAAACACCTGCGTGTGAAAATATGAAAAAAAATGGCCAAACGGACAGATAATCCAGCCAAACTTATTACATGTGTGCAATATGAATAGGGAGATAAGAATATGCAAGAAAAACACATTTTAATCAGAAGATATTTTTCCTTTAAACTAGCTTTAGGTAAAAAATGTAATATCATCTGCAAGTGCAAAATATGACTGGGAAAGCTGATTTTTGGTCATTTCTTAGCAAAAGAGAAGAAAATTAGTGCATTAAATGCATGAATTCAGATTATTTGACCTGGAATAGTTGTTTTTCAAGTTGACCCCCCACCCTTGTATAGCCAAATAAGGGCTAAATTGCTTTCCGACTTAAATTCAAAGGCATTTTGGTTGACTGTGTAGCGTTATTGTGCTACATGCAGTCAGAATTCAACGCCAAGGACTCCGCAATCCAGTAACGCAACAATAGCTTGTGCGTAAAGCATGAACATTCAAACAGAGCCCCATTTTACCTACATGAAATTGCGGACATTTTTACAGTTTTGACAGTGCAACAGATGCTTAACTGAGCCAGCTTTCATATTTAGTACAATCATGCATATAACAAGCTTTATCACCTCATATTAGTCATAGAAATACACTTAAAATACATAAATGCATGTTTTTTTCTTCATTTTATATCTATTTCTATTGGGTATTTTGACTTTTTCAGGTAGAAGAATGTCTGCGGCTAAGCCGAGGGCCACTTGATAAGGGTTGTTGATGGTAAAACAGGTAATTATACTAATTTGTTATCATGTACACAGGCAACTAAGCATATTTATGATGCTTAAGGTGTGAAATACTGTCCTAATCAGTTTTGTGGTCACTCAAACTCTTGCCGTCGTGCAATTCCCATGCAGTTTGTATCGATTATTCCGCGTCCTGACACGTAAAGCTCCTGCTCTGTTGGCAGCAGAAGTTGGCACTCAACATGTTTATCCTTGTTCCTGAGCATGAATGCAGCACAGCTGAGTTGATTTGCTACTTGTTACCCTACAATTAGCTTGTGTTTGGTACTGTTTTCTCACAATATGCTTACAGTCATGGTTCCGGCTTGAGAAGATGTCGCGTCCGACTTAAACATAGGATTGTTGTAGCGAGTGTCCCCTTCATCGTTTACATTAGAGGGATCTTTTTGACAAAATTTGGCACTTTCAGCAACCAGTTTTGTTTTTTATTTGGTAAATGCTTCTCTCATTCAGTGATTTAAGGGCAGTATTGACTTTATTCGCTTGTCTTTGCATACAGAGGTGACATGGATCAATGATGTTTGATGTGTTGAGAATTCTGCGGGAAGCTGTGTCCCCAAAAGAAGTACTAGAAACCCCTTTCAGGAAGCCTGCATTGATCTGAGCTGCCTTTCTGCCCCTGTTACTACATGGAACCTCATTTCTAAGCTTAAAATGCTTGCCTACATATATGTATCTTGTTCATTTTAACCTTTCCGTCCATTCTATACCCCCAAAATGAGCATTTTTTTCTTTCGCTTGGTTCTGAATCCCCATTTTTTACCCAGATTGCCACCATAAAAATAGTCAAAAGTACTTATTTTGTGCCCAAAATATGAAAATTTGTATTCTCTTGAACCTCTAAATGACAGCTGGCAATGCATATTGACCATCTGCTGCAGTTTAAAGGCACCCATGACATTATATGCTAGGATATATCATTGGCCTCTGGCAAATAAATGGGCTCCGAGCGACAAGGCGCGTTTCAAGATTTCACACTTTTATTGGTGCTAAACAACAAGTTATTGGAAGCTTATTGATTTCTTCTCTTCAAAGTATCTTTGATCTCTCATTTGTACTAATTTGTTTATTGTCTTGGATGAAATTGGATTTTCTTTGCTTTGAAATTGACATTTTTGGGGTGATTTAAAAAAAACACACAAAAAAGACATTATCAAAATTGCTTAGAGTGAAAATATCTAACAAATTCATTCTTTCACCACCCCGCATAAGCCCCACGTGCATGTCCATTTGGTTTGTTTTGGTATTTTGTTGCAGATATTGAACTTAGCACATTTAAACCTTAAAGGGACATTTAAGCTTTAACAGGCCTAAAATGGCCTTCTTTGGACCGAAAACACCTGCGTGTGAAAATATGAAAAAAAATGGCCAAACGGACAGATAATCCAGCCAAACTTATTACATGTGTGCAATATGAATAGGGAGATAAGAATATGCAAGAAAAACACATTTTAATCAGAAGATATTTTTCCTAAACTAGCTTTAGGTAAAAAATGTAATATCATCTGCAAGTGCAAAATATGACTGGGAAAGCTGATTTTTGGTCATTTCTTAGCAAAAGAGAAGAAAATTAGTGCATTAAATGCATGAATTCAGATTATTTGACCTGGAATAGTTGTTTTTCAAGTTGACCCCCCACCCTTGTATAGCCAAATAAGGGCTAAATTGCTTTCCGACTTAAATTCAAAGGCATTTTGGTTGACTGTGTAGCGTTATTGTGCTACATGCAGTCAGAATTCAACGCCAAGGACTCCGCAATCCAGTAACGCAACAATAGCTTGTGCGTAAAGCATGAACATTCAAACAGAGCCCCATTTTACCTACATGAAATTGCGGACATTTTTACAGTTTTGACAGTGCAACAGATGCTTAACTGAGCCAGCTTTCATATTTAGTACAATCATGCATATAACAAGCTTTATCACCTCATATTAGTCATAGAAATACACTTAAAATACATAAATGCATGTTTTTTTCTTCATTTTATATCTATTTCTATTGGGTATTTTGACTTTTTCAGGTAGAAGAATGTCTGCGGCTAAGCCGAGGGCCACTTGATAAGGGTTGTTGATGGTAAAACAGGTAATTATACTAATTTGTTATCATGTACACAGGCAACTAAGCATATTTATGATGCTTAAGGTGTGAAATACTGTCCTAATCAGTTTTGTGGTCACTCAAACTCTTGCCGTCGTGCAATTCCCATGCAGTTTGTATCGATTATTCCGCGTCCTGACACGTAAAGCTCCTGCTCTGTTGGCAGCAGAAGTTGGCACTCAACATGTTTATCCTTGTTCCTGAGCATGAATGCAGCACAGCTGAGTTGATTTGCTACTTGTTACCCTACAATTAGCTTGTGTTTGGTACTGTTTTCTCACAATATGCTTACAGTCATGGTTCCGGCTTGAGAAGATGTCGCGTCCGACTTAAACATAGGATTGTTGTAGCGAGTGTCCCCTTCATCGTTTACATTAGAGGGATCTTTTTGACAAAATTTGGCACTTTCAGCAACCAGTTTTGTTTTTTATTTGGTAAATGCTTCTCTCATTCAGTGATTTAAGGGCAGTATTGACTTTATTCGCTTGTCTTTGCATACAGAGGTGACATGGATCAATGATGTTTGATGTGTTGAGAATTCTGCGGGAAGCTGTGTCCCCAAAAGAAGTACTAGAAACCCCTTTCAGGAAGCCTGCATTGATCTGAGCTGCCTTTCTGCCCCTGTTACTACATGGAACCTCATTTCTAAGCTTAAAATGCTTGCCTACATATATGTATCTTGTTCATTTTAACCTTTCCGTCCATTCTATACCCCCAAAATGAGCATTTTTTCTTTCGCTTGGTTCTGAATCCCCATTTTTTACCCAGATTGCCACCATAAAAATAGTCAAAAGTACTTATTTTGTGCCCAAAATATGAAAATTTGTATTCTCTTGAACCTCTAAATGACAGCTGGCAATGCATATTGACCATCTGCTGCAGTTTAAAGGCACCCATGACATTATATGCTAGGATATATCATTGGCCTCTGGCAAATAAATGGGCTCCGAGCGACAAGGCGCGTTTCAAGATTTCACACTTTTATTGGTGCTAAACAACAAGTTATTGGAAGCTTATTGATTTCTTCTCTTCAAAGTATCTTTGATCTCTCATTTGTACTAATTTGTTATTGTCTTGGATGAAATTGGATTTTCTTTGCTTTGAAATTGACATTTTTGGGGTGATTTAAAAAAAAACACACAAAAAAGACATTATCAAAATTGCTTAGAGTGAAAATATCTAACAAATTCATTCTTTCACCACCCCCCATAAGCCCCACGTGCATGTCCATTTGGTTTGTTTTGGTATTTTGTTGCAGATATTGAACTTAGCACATTTAAACCTTAAAGGGACATTTAAGCTTTAACAGGCCTAAAATGGCCTTCTTTGGACCGAAAACACCTGCGTGTGAAAATATGAAAAAAAAATGGCCAAACGGACAGATAATCCAGCCAAACTTATTACATGTGTGCAATATGAATAGGGAGATAAGAATATGCAAGAAAAACACATTTTAATCAGAAGATATTTTTCCTTTAAACTAGCTTTAGGTAAAAAATGTAATATCATCTGCAAGTGCAAAATATGACTGGGAAAGCTGATTTTTGGTCATTTCTTAGCAAAAGAGAAGAAAATTAGTGCATTAAATGCATGAATTCAGATTATTTGACCTGGAATAGTTGTTTTTCAAGTTGACCCCCCACCCTTGTATAGCCAAATAAGGGCTAAATTGCTTTCCGACTTAAATTCAAAGGCATTTTGGTTGACTGTGTAGCGTTATTGTGCTACATGCAGTCAGAATTCAACGCCAAGGACTCCGCAATCCAGTAACGCAACAATAGCTTGTGCGTAAAGCATGAACATTCAAACAGAGCCCCATTTTACCTACATGAAATTGCGGACATTTTTACAGTTTTGACAGTGCAACAGATGCTTAACTGAGCCAGCTTTCATATTTAGTACAATCATGCATATAACAAGCTTTATCACCTCATATTAGTCATAGAAATACACTTAAAATACATAAATGCATGTTTTTTTTCTTCATTTTATATCTATTTCTATTGGGTATTTTGACTTTTTCAGGTAGAAGAATGTCTGCGGCTAAGCCGAGGGCCACTTGATAAGGGTTGTTGATGGTAAAACAGGTAATTATACTAATTTGTTATCATGTACACAGGCAACTAAGCATATTTATGATGCTTAAGGTGTGAAATACTGTCCTAATCAGTTTTGTGGTCACTCAAACTCTTGCCGTCGTGCAATTCCCATGCAGTTTGTATCGATTATTCCGCGTCCTGACACGTAAAGCTCCTGCTCTGTTGGCAGCAGAAGTTGGCACTCAACATGTTTATCCTTGTTCCTGAGCATGAATGCAGCACAGCTGAGTTGATTTGCTACTTGTTACCCTACAATTAGCGTGTGTTTGGTACTGTTTTTCTCACAATATGCTTACAGTCATGGTTCCGGCTTGAGAAGATGTCGCGTCCGACTTAAACATAGGATTGTTTGTAGCGAGTGTCCCCTTCATCGTTTACATTAGAGGGATCTTTTTGACAAAATTTGGCACTTTCAGCAACCAGTTTTGTTTTTTATTTGGTAAATGCTTCTCTCATTCAGTGATTTAAGGGCAGTATTGACTTTATTCGCTTGTCTTTGCATACAGAGGTGACATGGATCAATGATGTTTGATGTGTTGAGAATTCTGCGGGAAGCTGTGTCCCAAAAGAAGTACTAGAAACCCCTTTCAGGAAGCCTGCATTGATCTGAGCTGCCTTTCTGCCCCTGTTACTACATGGAACCTCATTTCTAAGCTTAAAATGCTTGCCTACATATATGTATCTTGTTCATTTTAACCTTTCCGTCCATTCTATACCCCCAAAATGAGCATTTTTTCTTTCGCTTGGTTCTGAATCCCCATTTTTTACCCAGATTGCCACCATAAAAATAGTCAAAAGTACTTATTTTGTGCCCAAAATATGAAAATTTGTATTCTCTTGAACCTCTAAATGACAGCTGGCAATGCATATTGACCATCTGCTGCAGTTTAAAGGCACCCATGACATTATATGCTAGGATATATCATTGGCCTCTGGCAAATAAATGGGCTCCGAGCGACAAGGCGCGTTTCAAGATTTCACACTTTTATTGGTGCTAAACAACAAGTTATTGGAAGCTTATTGATTTCTTCTCTTCAAAGTATCTTTGATCTCTCATTTGTACTAATTTGTTTATTGTCTTGGATGAAATTGGATTTTCTTTGCTTTGAAATTGACATTTTTGGGGTGATTTAAAAAAAAACACACAAAAAAGACATTATCAAAATTGCTTAGAGTGAAAATATCTAACAAATTCATTCTTTCACCACCCCGCATAAGCCCCACGTGCATGTCCATTTGGTTTGTTTTGGTATTTTGTTGCAGATATTGAACTTAGCACATTTAAACCTTAAAGGGACATTTAAGCTTTAACAGGCCTAAAATGGCCTTCTTTGGACCGAAAACACCTGCGTGTGAAAATATGAAAAAAAATGGCCAAACGGACAGATAATCCAGCCAAACTTATTACATGTGTGCAATATGAATAGGGAGATAAGAATATGCAAGAAAAACACATTTTAATCAGAAGATATTTTTCCTTTTAAACTAGCTTTAGGTAAAAAATGTAATATCATCTGCAAGTGCAAAATATGACTGGGAAAGCTGATTTTTGGTCATTTCTTAGCAAAAGAGAAGAAAATTAGTGCATTAAATGCATGAATTCAGATTATTTGACCTGGAATAGTTGTTTTTCAAGTTGACCCCCCACCCTTGTATAGCCAAATAAGGGCTAAATTGCTTTCCGACTTAAATTCAAAGGCATTTTGGTTGACTGTGTAGCGTTATTGTGCTACATGCAGTCAGAATTCAACGCCAAGGACTCCGCAATCCAGTAACGCAACAATAGCTTGTGCGTAAAGCATGAACATTCAAACAGAGCCCCATTTTACCTACATGAAATTGCGGACATTTTTACAGTTTTGACAGTTGCAACAGATGCTTAACTGAGCCAGCTTTCATATTTAGTACAATCATGCATATAACAAGCTTTATCACCTCATATTAGTCATAGAAATACACTTAAAATACATAAATGCATGTTTTTTTCTTCATTTTATATCTATTTCTATTGGGTATTTTGACTTTTTCAGGTAGAAGAATGTCTGCGGCTAAGCCGAGGGCCACTTGATAAGGGTTGTTGATGGTAAAACAGGTAATTATACTTAATTTGTTATCATGTACACAGGCAACTAAGCATATTTATGATGCTTAAGGTGTGAAATACTGTCCTAATCAGTTTTGTGGTCACTCAAACTCTTGCCGTCGTGCAATTCCCATGCAGTTTGTATCGATTATTCCGCGTCCTGACACGTAAAGCTCCTGCTCTGTTGGCAGCAGAAGTTGGCACTCAACATGTTTATCCTTGTTCCTGAGCATGAATGCAGCACAGCTGAGTTGATTTGCTACTTGTTACCCTACAATTAGCTTGTGTTTGGTACTGTTTTCTCACAATATGCTTACAGTCATGGTTCCGGCTTGAGAAGATGTCGCGTCCGACTTAAACATAGGATTGTTTGTAGCGAGTGTCCCCTTCATCGTTTACATTAGAGGGATCTTTTTGACAAAATTTGGCACTTTCAGCAACCAGTTTTGTTTTTTATTTGGTAAATGCTTCTCTCATTCAGTGATTTAAGGGCAGTATTGACTTTATTCGCTTGTCTTTGCATACAGAGGTGACATGGATCAATGATGTTTGATGTGTTGAGAATTCTGCGGGAAGCTGTGTCCCCAAAAGAAGTACTAGAAACCCCTTTCAGGAAGCCTGCATTGATCTGAGCTGCCTTTCTGCCCCTGTTACTACATGGAACCTCATTTCTAAGCTTAAAATGCTTGCCTACATATATGTATCTTGTTCATTTTAACCTTTCCGTCCATTCTATACCCCCAAAATGAGCATTTTTTCTTTCGCTTGGTTCTGAATCCCCATTTTTTACCCAGATTGCCACCATAAAAATAGTCAAAAGTACTTATTTTGTGCCCAAAATATGAAAATTTGTATT
This sequence comes from Dreissena polymorpha, assembly GCF_020536995.1. NCBI lineage: Eukaryota > Metazoa > Mollusca > Bivalvia > Myida > Dreissenidae > Dreissena > Dreissena polymorpha. The sequence goes on from NC_068360.1 coordinate 35,009,836, forward strand.
CTCTTGAACCTCTAAATGACAGCTGGCAATGCATATTGACCATCTGCTGCAGTTTAAAGGCACCCATGACATTATATGCTAGGATATATCATTGGCCTCTGGCAAATAAATGGGCTCCGAGCGACAAGGCGCGTTTCAAGATTTCACACTTTTATTGGTGCTAAACAACAAGTTATTGGAAGCTTATTGATTTCTTCTCTTCAAAGTATCTTTGATCTCTCATTTGTACTAATTTGTTTATTGTCTTGGATGAAATTGGATTTTCTTTGCTTTGAAATTGACATTTTTGGGGTGATTTAAAAAAAAACACACAAAAAGACATTATCAAAATTGCTTAGAGTGAAAATATCTAACAAATTCATTCTTTCACCACCCCCCATAAGCCCCACGTGCATGTCCATTTGGTTTGTTTTGGTATTTTGTTGCAGATATTGAACTTAGCACATTTAAACCTTAAAGGGACATTTAAGCTTTAACAGGCCTAAAATGGCCTTCTTTGGACCGAAAACACCTGCGTGTGAAAATATGAAAAAAAATGGCCAAACGGACAGATAATCCAGCCAAACTTATTACATGTGTGCAATATGAATAGGGAGATAAGAATATGCAAGAAAAACACATTTTAATCAGAAGATATTTTTCCTTTAAACTAGCTTTAGGTAAAAAATGTAATATCATCTGCAAGTGCAAAATATGACTGGGAAAGCTGATTTTTGGTCATTTCTTAGCAAAAGAGATGAAAATTAGTGCATTAAATGCATGAATTCAGATTATTTGACCTGGAATAGTTGTTTTTCAAGTTGACCCCCCACCCTTGTATAGCCAAATAAGGGCTAAATTGCTTTCCGACTTAAATTCAAAGGCATTTTGGTTGACTGTGTAGCGTTATTGTGCTACATGCAGTCAGAATTCAACGCCAAGGACTCCGCAATCCAGTAACGCAACAATAGCTTGTGCGTAAAGCATGAACATTCAAACAGAGCCCCATTTTACCTACATGAAATTGCGGACATTTTTACAGTTTTGACAGTGCAACAGATGCTTAACTGAGCCAGCTTTCATATTTAGTACAATCATGCATATAACAAGCTTTATCACCTCATATTAGTCATAGAAATACACTTAAAATACATAAATGCATGTTTTTTTCTTCATTTTATATCTATTTCTATTGGGTATTTTGACTTTTTCAGGTAGAAGAATGTCTGCGGCTAAGCCGAGGGCCACTTGATAAGGGTTGTTGATGGTAAAACAGGTAATTATACTAATTTGTTATCATGTACACAGGCAACTAAGCATATTTATGATGCTTAAGGTGTGAAATACTGTCCTAATCAGTTTTGTGGTCACTCAAACTCTTGCCGTCGTGCAATTCCCATGCAGTTTGTATCGATTATTCCGCGTCCTGACACGTAAAGCTCCTGCTCTGTTGGCAGCAGAAGTTGGCACTCAACATGTTTATCCTTGTTCCTGAGCATGAATGCAGCACAGCTGAGTTGATTTGCTACTTGTTACCCTACAATTAGCTTGTGTTTGGTACTGTTTTCTCACAATATGCTTACAGTCATGGTTCCGGCTTGAGAAGATGTCGCGTCCGACTTAAACATAGGATTGTTGTAGCGAGTGTCCCCTTCATCGTTTACATTAGAGGGATCTTTTTGACAAAATTTGGCACTTTCAGCAACCAGTTTTGTTTTTTATTTGGTAAATGCTTCTCTCATTCAGTGATTTAAGGGCAGTATTGACTTTATTCGCTTGTCTTTGCATACAGAGGTGACATGGATCAATGATGTTTGATGTGTTGAGAATTCTGCGGGAAGCTGTGTCCCCAAAAGAAGTACTAGAAACCCCTTTCAGGAAGCCTGCATTGATCTGAGCTGCCTTTCTGCCCCTGTTACTACATGGAACCTCATTTCTAAGCTTAAAATGCTTGCCTACATATATGTATCTTGTTCATTTTAACCTTTCCGTCCATTCTATACCCCCAAAATGAGCATTTTTTCTTTCGCTTGGTTCTGAATCCCCATTTTTTACCCAGATTGCCACCATAAAAATAGTCAAAAGTACTTATTTTGTGCCCAAAATATGAAAATTTGTATTCTCTTGAACCTCTAAATGACAGCTGGCAATGCATATTGACCATCTGCTGCAGTTTAAAGGCACCCATGACATTATATGCTAGGATATATCATTGGCCTCTGGCAAATAAATGGGCTCCGAGCGACAAGGCGCGTTTCAAGATTTCACACTTTTATTGGTGCTAAACAACAAGTTATTGGAAGCTTATTGATTTCTTCTCTTCAAAGTATCTTTGATCTCTCATTTGTACTAATTTGTTTATTGTCTTGGATGAAATTGGATTTTCTTTGCTTTGAAATTGACATTTTTGGGGTGATTTAAAAAAAAACACACAAAAAAGACATTATCAAAATTGCTTAGAGTGAAAATATCTAACAAATTCATTCTTTCACCACCCCGCATAAGCCCCACGTGCATGTCCATTTGGTTTGTTTTGGTATTTTGTTGCAGATATTGAACTTAGCACATTTAAACCTTAAAGGGACATTTAAGCTTTAACAGGCCTAAAATGGCCTTCTTTGGACCGAAAACACCTGCGTGTGAAAATATGAAAAAAAATGGCCAAACGGACAGATAATCCAGCCAAACTTATTACATGTGTGCAATATGAATAGGGAGATAAGAATATGCAAGAAAAACACATTTTAATCAGAAGATATTTTTCCTTTAAACTAGCTTTAGGTAAAAAATGTAATATCATCTGCAAGTGCAAAATATGACTGGGAAAGCTGATTTTTGGTCATTTCTTAGCAAAAGAGAGAAAATTAGTGCATTAAATGCATGAATTCAGATTATTTGACCTGGAATAGTTGTTTTTCAAGTTGACCCCCCACCCTTGTATAGCCAAATAAGGGCTAAATTGCTTTCCGACTTAAATTCAAAGGCATTTTGGTTGACTGTGTAGCGTTATTGTGCTACATGCAGTCAGAATTCAACGCCAAGGACTCCGCAATCCAGTAACGCAACAATAGCTTGTGCGTAAAGCATGAACATTCAAACAGAGCCCCATTTTACCTACATGAAATTGCGGACATTTTACAGTTTTGACAGTGCAACAGATGCTTAACTGAGCCAGCTTTCATATTTAGTACAATCATGCATATAACAAGCTTTATCACCTCATATTAGTCATAGAAATACACTTAAAATACATAAATGCATGTTTTTTCTTCATTTTATATCTATTTCTATTGGGTATTTGACTTTTCAGGTAGAAGAATGTCTGCGGCTAAGCCGAGGGCCACTTGATAAGGGTTGTTGATGGTTAAAACAGGTAATTATACTAATTTTGTTATCATGTACACAGGCAACTAAGCATATTTATGATGCTTAAGGTGTGAAATACTGTCCTAATCAGTTTTGTGGTCACTCAAACTCTTGCCGTCGTGCAATTCCCATGCAGTTTGTATCGATTATTCCGCGTCCTGACACGTTAAAGCTCCTGCTCTGTTGGCAGCAGAAGTTGGCACTCAACATGTTTATCCTTGTTCCTGAGCATGAATGCAGCACAGCTGAGTTGATTTGCTACTTGTTACCCTACAATTAGCTTGTGTTTGGTACTGTTTTCTCACAATATGCTTACAGTCATGGTTCCGGCTTGAGAAGATGTCGCGTCTCGACTTAAAACATAGGATTGTCTGTAGCGAGTGTCCCCTTCATCGTTTACATTAGAGGATCTTTTTGACAAAATTTGGCACTTTCAGCAACCAGTTTTGTTTTTTATTTGGTAAATGCTTCTCTCAATTCAGTGATTTAAGGGCAGTATTGACTTTATTCGCTTGTCTTTGCATACAGAGGTGACATGGATCAATGATGTTGATGTGTTGAGAATTCTGCGGGAAGCTGTGTCCCCCAAAAGAAGTACTAGAAACCCCTTTCAGGAAGCCTGCATTGATCTGAGCTGCCTTTCTGCCCCTGTTACTACATGGAACCTCATTTCTAAGCTTAAAATGCTTGCCTACATATATGTATCTTGTTCATTTTAACCTTTCCGTCCATTCTATACCCCCAAAATGAGCATTTTTTCTTTCGCTTGGTTCTGAATCCCCATTTTTTACCCAGATTGCCACCATAAAAATAGTCAAAAGTACTTATTTTGTGCCCAAAATATGACAAATTTGTATTCTCTTGAACCTCTAAATGACAGCTGGCAATGCATATTGACCATCTGCTGCAGTTTAAAGGCACCCATGACATTATATGCTAGGATATATCATTGGCCTCTGGCAAATAAATGGGCTCCGAGCGACAAGGCGCGTTTCAAGATTTCACACTTTTATTGGTGCTAAACAACAAGTTATTGGAAAGCTTATTGATTTCTTCTCTTCAAAGTATCTTTGATCTCTCATTTGTACTAATTTGTTTATTGTCTTGGATGAAATTGGATTTTCTTTGCTTTGAAATTGACATTTTTGGGGTGATTTAAAAAAAACACACAAAAAAGACATTATCAAAATTGCTTAGAGTGAAAATATCTAACAAATTCATTCTTTCACCACCCCGCATAAGCCCCACGTGCATGTCCATTTGGTTTGTTTTGGTATTTTGTTGCAGATATTGAACTTAGCACATTTAAACCTTAAAGGGACATTTAAGCTTTAACAGGCCTAAAATGGCCTTCTTTGACCGAAAACACCTGCGTGTGAAAATATGAAAAAAATGGCCAAACGGACAGATAATCCAGCCAAACTTATTACATGTGTGCAATATGAATAGGGAGATAAGAATATGCAAGAAAAACACATTTTAATCAGAAGATATTTTTCCTTTAAACTAGCTTTAGGTAAAAAATGTAATATCATCTGCAAGTGCAAAATATGACTGGGGAAAGCTGATTTTGGTCATTTCTTAGCAAAAGAGAAGAAAATTAGTGCATTAAATGCATGAATTCAGATTATTTGACCTGGAATAGTTGTTTTTCAAGTTGACCCCCCACCCTTGTATAGCCAAATAAGGGCTAAATTGCTTTCCGACTTAAATTCAAAGGCATTTTGGTTGACTGTGTAGCGTTATTGTGCTACATGCAGTCAGAATTCAACGCCAAGGACTCCGCAATCCAGTAACGCAACAATAGCTTGTGCGGTAAAGCATGAACATTCAAACAGAGCCCCATTTTACCTACATGAAATTGCGGACATTTTTACAGTTTTGACAGTGCAACAGATGCTTAACTGAGCCAGCTTTCATATTTAGTACAATCATGCATATAACAAGCTTTATCACCTCATATTAGTCATAGAAATACACTTAAAATACATAAATGCATGTTTTTTTTCTTCATTTTATATCTATTTCTATTGGGTATTTTGACTTTTTCAGGTAGAAGAATGTCTGCGGCTAAGCCGAGGGCCACTTGATAAGGGTTGTTGATGGTTAAAACAGGTATAATATACTAATTTGTTATCATGTACACAGGCAACTAAGCATATTATGATGCTTAAGGTGTGAAATACTGTCCTAATCAGTTTTGTGGTCACTCAAACTCTTGCCGTCGTGCAATTCCCATGCAGTTTGTATCGATTATTCCGCGTCCTGACACGTAAAGCTCCTGCTCTGTTGGCAGCAGAAGTTGGCACTCAACATGTTTATCCTTGTTCCTGAGCATGAATGCAGCACAGCTGAGTTGATTTGCTACTTGTTACCCTACAATTAGCTTGTGTTTGGTACTGTTTTCTCACAATATGCTTACAGTCATGGTTCCGGCTTGAGAAGATGTCGCGTCCGACTTAAACATAGGATTGTTGTAGCGAGTGTCCCCTTCATCGTTTACATTAGAGGGATCTTTTTGACAAATTTGGCACTTTCAGCAACCAGTTTGTTTTTTATTTGGTAAATGCTTCTCTCATTCAGTGATTTAAGGGCAGTATTGACTTTATTCGCTTGTCTTTGCATACAGAGGTGACATGGATCAATGATGTTTGATGTGTTGAGAATTCTGCGGGAAGCTGTGTCCCCAAAAGAAGTACTAGAAACCCCTTTCAGGAAGCCTGCATTGATCTGAGCTGCCCTTTCTGCCCCTGTTACTACATGGAACCTCATTTCTAAGCTTAAAATGCTTGCCTACATATATGTATCTTGTTCATTTTAACCTTTCCGTCCATTCTATACCCCCAAAATGAGCATTTTTTCTTTCGCTTGGTTCTGAATCCCCATTTTTTACCCAGATTGCCACCATAAAAATAGTCAAAGTACTTATTTTGTGCCCAAAATATGAAAATTTGTATTCTCTTGAACCTCTAAATGACAGCTGGCAATGCATATTGACCATCTGCTGCAGTTTAAGGCACCCATGACATTATATGCTAGGATATATCATTGGCCTCTGGCAAATAAATGGGCTCCGAGCGACAAGGCGCGTTTCAAGATTTCACACTTTTATTGGTGCTAAACAACAAGTTATTGGAAGCTTATTGATTTCTTCTCTTCAAAGTATCTTTGATCTCTCATTTGTACTAATTTGTTTATTGTCTTGGATGAAATGGATTTTCTTTGCTTTGAAATTGACATTTTTGGGGTGATTTAAAAAAAAACACACAAAAAAGACATTATCAAAATTGCTAGAGTGAAAATATCTAACAAATTCATTCTTTCACCACCCCGCATAAGCCCCACGTGCATGTCCATTTGGTTTGTTTTGGTATTTTGTTGCAGATATTGAACTTAGCACATTTAAACCTTAAAGGGACATTTAAGCTTTAACAGGCCTAAAATGGCCTTCTTTGGACCGAAAACACCTGCGTGTGAAAATATGAAAAAAAAATGGCCAAACGGACAGATAATCCAGCCAAACTTATTACATGTGTGCAATATGAATAGGAAGATAAGAATATGCAAGAAAACACATTTTAATCAGAAGATATTTTTCCTTTAAACTAGCTTTAGGTAAAAAATGTAATATCATCTGCAAGTGCAAAATATGACTGGGGAAAGCTGATTTTTGGTCATTTCTTAGCAAAGAGAAGAAAATTAGTGCATTAAATGCATGAATTCAGATTATTTGACCTGGAATAGTTGTTTTTCAAGTTGACCCCCCACCCTTGTATAGCCAAATAAGGGCTAAATTGCTTTCCCGACTTAAATTCAAAGGCATTTTGGTTGACCTGTGTAGCGTTATTGTGCTACATGCAGTCAGAATTCAACGCCAAGGACTCCGCAATCCAGTAACGCAACAATAGCTTGTGCGTAAAGCATGAACATTCAAACAGAGCCCCATTTTACTACATGAAATTTTCGGACATTTTACAGTTTTGACAGTGCAACAGATGCTTAACTGAGCCAGCTTTTCATATTTAGTACAATCATGCATATAACAAGCTTTATCACCTCATATAGTCATAGAAATACACTTTTAAAATACATTAAATGCATGTTTTTTTCTTCATTTTATATCTATTCTATTGGGTTATTTTGACTTTTTCAGTAGAAGAATGTCTGCGGCTAAGCCGAGGGCCACTTGATAAGGGGTTGTTGATGGTAAAACAGGTAATTATACTAATTTGTTATCATGTACACAGGCAAATAAGCATATTATGATGCTTAAGGTGTGAAATACTGTCCTAATCAGTTTTGTGGTCACTCAAACTCTTGCCGTCGTGCAATTCCCATGCAGTTTGTATCGATTATTCCGCGTCCTGACACGTAAAGCTCCTGCTCTGTTGGCAGCAGAAGTTGGCATACTCACATGTTTATCCTTGTTCCTGAGCATGAATGCAGCACAGCTGAGTTGATTTGCTACTTGTTACCCTACAATTGCTTGTGTTTGGTACTGTTTTTCACAATATGCTTACAGTCATGGTTCCGGCTTGAGAAGATGTCGCGTCCGACTTAAACATAGGATTGTTGTAGCGAGTGTCCCCTTCATCGTTACATTAGAGGGATCTTTTTGACAAAATTTGGCACTTTCAGCAACCAGTTTTGTTTTTTATTTGGTAAATGCTTCTCTCATTCAGTGATTTAAGGGCAGTATTGACTTTATTCGCTTGTCTTTGCATACAGAGGTGACATGGATCAAATGATGTTTGATGTGTTGAGAATCTGCGGGAAGCTGTGTCCCCAAAAGAAGAAGTACTAGAAACCCCTTTCAGGAAGCCTGCATTGATTGAGCTGCCTTTCTGCCCATGTTACTACATGGAACCTCATTTCTAAGCTTAAAATGCTTGCCTACATATATGTATCTTGTTCATTTTAACCTTTTCCGTCCATTCTATACCCCCAAAATGAGCATTTTTTCTTTCGCTTGGTTCTGAATCCCCATTTTTTACCCAGATTGCCACCATAAAATAGTCAAAAGTACTTATTTTGTGCCCAAAATATGAAAATTTGGTATTCTCTTGAACCTCTAAATGACAGCTGGCAATGCATATTGACCATCTGCTGCAGTTTAAAGGCACCCATGACATTATATGCTAGGATATATCATTGGCCTCTGGCAAATAAATGGGCTCCGAGCGACAAGGGCGTTCAAGATTTCACACATTTTATTGGTGCTAAACAACAAGTTATTGGAAGCTTATTGATTTCTTCTCTTCAAAGTATCTTTGATCTCTCATTTTACTATTTGTTTATTCTTGGATGAAATTGGATTTTCTTTGCTTTGAAATGACATTTTTGGGGTGTGGGTGATTTAAAAAAAACACACACAAAAAGACATTATCAAAATTGCTTAGAGTGGAAAAAATATCTAACAAATTCATTCTTTCACAACCCCGCATAAGCCCCACGTGCATGTCCATTTGGTTTGTTTTGGTATTTTGTTGCAGATATTGAACTTAGCACATTTAAACCTTAAAGGGACATTAAGCTTTAACAGGCCAAAATGGCCTTCTTTGGACCGAAAACACCTGCGTGTGAAAATATGAAAAAAAATGGCCAAACGGACAGATAATCCAGCCAAACTTATTACATGTGTGCAATATGAATAGGGAGATAAGAATATGCAAGAAAAACACATTTAATCAGAAGATATTTTCCTTTAAAACTAGCTTTAGGTAAAAAAAGTAATATCATTGCAAGTGCAAATAGGACTGGGAAAGCTGATTT